>NW_027328127.1:0-58409 GCF_047675955.1 Chlorocebus sabaeus | reverse complement strand
GGCTATGGTGAAAAAGGAAATATCTTCCGTTCAAAACTGGAAAGAAGCTTTCTGAGAAACTGCTCTGTGTTCTGTTAATTCATCTCACAGAGTTACATCTTTCCCTTCAAGAAGCCTTTCGCTAAGGCTGTTCTTGTGGAATTGGCAAAGGGATATTTGGAAGCCCATAGAGGGCTACGGTGAAAAAGGAAATATCTTCCGTTCAAAACTGGAAAGAAGCTTTCTGAGAAACTGCTCTGTGTCCTGTTAATTCATCTCACAGAGTTACATCTTTCCCTTCAAGAAGCCTTTCGCTAAGGCTGTTCTTGTGGAATTGGCAAAGGGATATTTGGAAGCCCATAGAGGGCTACGGTGAAAAAGGAAATATCTTCCGTTCAAAACTGGAAAGAAGCTTTCTGAGAAACTGCTCTGTGTTCTGTTAATTCATCTCACAGAGTTACATCTTTCCCTTCAAGAAGCCTTTCGCTAAGGCTGTTCTTGTGGAATTGGCAAAGGGATATTTGGAAGCCCATAGAGGGCTATGGTGAAAAAGGAAATATCTTCCGTTCCAAACTGGAAAGAAGCTTTCTGAGAAACTGCTCTGTGTTCTAGTTAATTCATCTCACAGAGTTACATCTTTCCCTTCAAGAAGCCTTTCGCTAAGGCTGTTCTTGTGGAGTTGGCAAAGGGATATTTGGAAGCCCATAGAGGGCTATGGTGAAAAAGGAAATATCTTCCGTTCAAAACTGGAAAGAAGCTTTCTGAGAAACTGCTCTGTGTTCTGTTAATTCATCTCACAGAGTTACATCTTTCCCTTCAAGAAGCCTTTCGCTAAGGCTGTTCTTGTGGAATTGGCAAAGGGATATTTGGAAGCCCATAGAGGGCTATGGTGAAAAAGGAAATATCTTCCGTTCAAAACTGGAAAGAAGCTTTCTGAGAAACTGCTCTGTGTTCTGTTAATTCATCTCACAGAGTTACATCTTTCCCTTCAAGAAGCCTTTCGCTAAGGCTGTTCTTGTGGAATTGGCAAAGGGATATTTGGAAGCCCATAGAGGGCTATGGTGAAAAAGGAAATATCTTCCGTTCAAAACTGGAAAGAAGCTTTCTGAGAAACTGCTCTGTGTTCTGTTAATTCATCTCACAGAGTTACATCTTTCCCTTCAAGAAGCCTTTCGCTAAGGCTGTTCTTGTGGAATTGGCAAAGGGATATTTGGAAGCCCATAGAGGGCTATGGTGAAAAAGGAAATATCTTCCGTTCAAAACTGGAAAGAAGCTTTCTGAGAAACTGCTCTGTGTTCTGTTAATTCATCTCACAGAGTTACATCTTTCCCTTCAAGAAGCCTTTCGCTAAGGCTGTTCTTGTGGAGTTGGCAAAGGGATATTTGGAAGCCCATAGAGGGCTATGGTGAAAAAGGAAATATCTTCCGTTCAAAACTGGAAAGAAGCTTTCTGAGAAACTGCTCTGTGTTCTGTTAATTCATCTCACAGAGTTACATCTTTCCCTTCAAGAAGCCTTTCGCTAAGGCTGTTCTTGTGGAATTGGCAAAGGGATATTTGGAAGCCCATAGAGGGCTATGGTGAAAAAGGAAATATCTTCCGTTCAAAACTGGAAAGAAGCTTTCTGAGAAACTGCTCTGTGTTCTGTTAATTCATCTCACAGAGTTACATCTTTCCCTTCAAGAAGCCTTTCGCTAAGGCTGTTCTTGTGGAATTGGCAAAGGGATATTTGGAAGCCCATACAGGGCTATGGTGAAAAAGGAAATATCTTCCGTTCAAAACTGGAAAGAAGCTTTCTGAGAAACTGCTCTGTGTTCTGTTAATTCATCTCACAGAGTTACATCTTTCCCTTCAAGAAGCCTTTCGCTAAGGCTGTTCTTGTGGAATTGGCAAAGGGATATTTGGAAGCCCATAGATGGCTACGGTGAAAAAGGAAATATCTTCCGTTCAAAACTGGAAAGAAGCTTTCTGAGAAACTGCTCTGTGTTCTGTTAATTCATCTCACAGAGTTACATCTTTCCCTTCAAGAAGCCTTTCGCTAAGGCTGTTCTTGTGGAATTGGCAAAGGGATATTTGGAAGCCCATAGAGGGCTACGGTGAAAAAGGAAATATCTTCCGTTCAAAACTGGAAAGAAGCTTTCTGAGAAACTGCTCTGTGTTCTGTTAATTCATCTCACAGAGTTACATCTTTCCCTTCAAGAAGCCTTTCGCTAAGGCTGTTCTTGTGGAGTTGGCAAAGGGATATTTGGAAGCCCATAGAGGGCTATGGTGAAAAAGGAAATATCTTCCATTCAAAACTGGAAAGAAGCTTTCTGAGAAACTGCTCTGTGTTCTGTTAATTCATCTCACAGAGTTACATCTTTCCCTTCAAGAAGCCTTTCGCTAAGGCTGTTCTTGTGGAATTGGCAAAGGGATATTTGGAAGCCCATAGAGGGCTACGGTGAAAAAGGAAATATCTTCCGTTCAAAACTGGAAAGAAGCTTTCTGAGAAATTGCTCTGTGTTCTGTTAATTCATCTCACAGAGTTACATCTTTCCCTTCAAGAAGCCTTTCGCTAAGGCTGTTCTTGTGGAATTGGCAAAGGGATATTTGGAAGCCCATAGAGGGCTACGGTGAAAAAGGAAATATCTTCCGTTCAAAACTGGAAAGAAGCTTTCTGAGAAACTGCTCTGTGTTCTGTTAATTCATCTCACAGAGTTACATCTTTCCCTTCAAGAAGCCTTTCGCTAAGGCTGTTCTTGTGGAATTGGCAAAGGGATATTTGGAAGCCCATAGAGGGCTATGGTGAAAAAGGAAATATCTTCCGTTCAAAACTGGAAAGAAGCTTTCTGAGAAACTGCTCTGTGTTCTGTTAATTCATCTCACAGAGTTACATCTTTCCCTTCAAGAAGCCTTTCGCTAAGGCTGTTCTTGTGGAATTGGCAAAGGGATATTTGGAAGCCCATAGAGGGCTACGGTGAAAAAGGAAATATCTTCCGTTCAAAACTGGAAAGAAGCTTTCTGAGAAACTGCTCTGTGTTCTGTTAATTCATCTCACAGAGTTACATCTTTCCCTTCAAGAAGCCTTTCGCTAAGGCTGTTCTTGTGGAATTGGCAAAGGGATATTTGGAAGCCCATAGAGGGCTATGGTGAAAAAGGAAATATCTTCCGTTCAAAACTGGAAAGAAGCTTTCTGAGAAACTGCTCTGTGTTCTGTTAATTCATCTCACAGAGTTACATCTTTCCCTTCAAGAAGCCTTTCGCTAAGGCTGTTCTTGTGGAATTGGCAAAGGGATATTTGGAAGCCCATACAGGGCTATGGTGAAAAAGGAAATATCTTCCGTTCAAAACTGGAAAGAAGCTTTCTGAGAAACTGCTCTGTGTTCTGTTAATTCATCTCACAGAGTTACATCTTTCCCTTCAAGAAGCCTTTCGCTAAGGCTGTTCTTGTGGAATTGGCAAAGGGATATTTGGAAGCCCATAGAGGGCTATGGTGAAAAAGGAAATATCTTCCGTTCAAAACTGGAAAGAAGCTTTCTGAGAAACTGCTCTGTGTTCTGTTAATTCATCTCACAGAGTTACATCTTTCCCTTCAAGAAGCCTTTCGCTAAGGCTGTTCTTGTGGAATTGGCAAAGGGATATTTGGAAGCCCATAGAGGGCTATGGTGAAAAAGGAAATATCTTCCGTTCAAAACTGGAAAGAAGCTTTCTGAGAAACTGCTCTGTGTCCTGTTAATTCATCTCACAGAGTTACATCTTTCCCTTCAAGAAGCCTTTCGCTAAGGCTGTTCTTGTGGAATTGGCAAAGGGATATTTGGAAGCCCATAGAGGGCTACGGTGAAAAAGGAAATATCTTCCGTTCAAAACTGGAAAGAAGCTTTCTGAGATACTGCTCTGTGTTCTGTTAATTCATCTCACAGAGTTACATCTTTCCCTTCAAGAAGCCTTTCGCTAAGGCTGTTCTTGTGGAATTGGCAAAGGGATATTTGGAAGCCCATAGAGGGCTATGGTGAAAAAGGAAATATCTTCCGTTCCAAACTGGAAAGAAGCTTTCTGAGAAACTGCTCTGTGTTCTGTTAATTCATCTCACAGAGTTACATCTTTCCCTTCAAGAAGCCTTTCGCTAAGGCTGTTCTTGTGGAGTTGGCAAAGGGATATTTGGAAGCCCATAGAGGGCTATGGTGAAAAAGCAAATATCTTCCGTTCAAAACTGGAAAGAAGCTTTCTGAGAAACTGCTCTGTGTTCTGTTAATTCATCTCACAGAGTTACATCTTTCCCTTCAAGAAGCCTTTCGCTAAGGCTGTTCTTGTGGAATTGGCAAAGGGATATTTGGAAGCCCATAGAGGGCTATGGTGAAAAAGGAAATATCTTCCGTTCAAAACTGGAAAGAAGCTTTCTGAGAAACTGCTCTGTGTTCTGTTAATTCATCTCACAGAGTTACATCTTTCCCTTCAAGAAGCCTTTCGCTAAGGCTGTTCTTGTGGAATTGGCAAAGGGATATTTGGAAGCCCATAGAGGGCTATGGTGAAAAAGGAAATATCTTCCGTTCAAAACTGGAAAGAAGCTTTCTGAGAAACTGCTCTGTGTTCTGTTAATTCATCTCACAGAGTTACATCTTTCCCTTCAAGAAGCCTTTCGCTAAGGCTGTTCTTGTGGAATTGGCAAAGGGATATTTGGAAGCCCATAGAGGGCTATGGTGAAAAAGGAAATATCTTCCGTTCAAAACTGGAAAGAAGCTTTCTGAGAAACTGCTCTGTGTTCTGTTAATTCATCTCACAGAGTTACATCTTTCCCTTCAAGAAGCCTTTCGCTAAGGCTGTTCTTGTGGAGTTGGCAAAGGGATATTTGGAAGCCCATAGAGGGCTATGGTGAAAAAGGAAATATCTTCCGTTCAAAACTGGAAAGAAGCTTTCTGAGAAACTGCTCTGTGTTCTGTTAATTCATCTCACAGAGTTACATCTTTCCCTTCAAGAAGCCTTTCGCTAAGGCTGTTCTTGTGGAATTGGCAAAGGGATATTTGGAAGCCCATAGAGGGCTATGGTGAAAAAGGAAATATCTTCCGTTCAAAACAGGAAAGAAGCTTTCTGAGAAACTGCTCTGTGTTCTGTTAATTCATCTCACAGAGTTACATCTTTCCCTTCAAGAAGCCTTTCGCTAAGGCTGTTCTTGTGGAATTGGCAAAGGGATATTTGGAAGCCCATAGAGGGCTATGGTGAAAAAGGAAATATCTTCCGTTCAAAACTGGAAAGAAGCTTTCTGAGAAACTGCTCTGTGTTCTGTTAATTCATCTCACAGAGTTACATCTTTCCCTTCAAGAAGCCTTTCGCTAAGGCTGTTCTTGTGGAATTGGCAAAGGGATATTTGGAAGCCCATAGAGGGCTACGGTGAAAAAGGAAATATCTTCCGTTCAAAACTGGAAAGAAGCTTTCTGAGAAACTGCTCTGTGTTCTGTTAATTCATCTCCCAGAGTTACATGTTTCCCTTCAAGAAGCCTTTCGCTAAGGCTGTTCTTGTGGAATTGGCAAAGGGATATTTGGAAGCCCATAGAGGGCTACGGTGAAAAAGGAAATATCTTCCGTTCAAAACTGGAAAGAAGCTTTCTGAGAAACTGCTCTGTGTTCTGTTAATTCATCTCACAGAGTTACATCTTTCCCTTCAAGAAGCCTTTCGCTAAGGCTGTTCTTGTGGAATTGGCAAAGGGATATTTGGAAGCCCATAGAGGGCTATGGTGAAAAAGGAAATATCTTCCGTTCAAAACTGGAAAGAAGCTTTCTGAGAAACTGCTCTGTGTTCTGTTAATTCATCTCACAGAGTTACATCTTTCCCTTCAAGAAGCCTTTCGCTAAGGCTGTTCTTGTGGAATTGGCAAAGGGATATTTGGAAGCCCATAGAGGGCTACGGTGAAAAAGGAAATATCTTCCGTTCAAAACTGGAAAGAAGCTTTCTGAGAAACTGCTCTGTGTTCTGTTAATTCATCTCACAGAGTTACATCTTTCCCTTCAAGAAGCCTTTCGCTAAGGCTGTTCTTGTGGAATTGGCAAAGGGATATTTGGAAGCCCATAGAGGGCTACGGTGAAAAAGGAAATATCTTCCGTTCCAAACTGGAAAGAAGCTTTCTGAGAAACTGCTCTGTGTTCTGTTAATTCATCTCACAGAGTTACATCTTTCCCTTCAAGAAGCCTTTCGCTAAGGCTATTCTTGTGGAATTGGCAAAGGGATATTTGGAAGCCCATAGAGGGCTATGGTGAAAAAGGAAATATCTTCCGTTCAAAACTGGAAAGAAGCTTTCTGAGAAACTGCTCTGTGTTCTGTTAATTCATCTCACAGAGTTACATCTTTCCCTTCAAGAAGCCTTTCGCTAAGGCTGTTCTTGTGGAATTGGCAAGGGGATATTTGGAAGCCCATAGAGGGCTATGGTGAAAAAGGAAATATCTTCCGTTCAAAACTGGAAAGAAGCTTTCTGAGAAACTGCTCTGTGTTCTGTTAATTCATCTCACAGAGTTACATCTTTCCCTTCAAGAAGCCTTTCGCTAAGGCTGTTCTTGTGGAATTGGCAAGGGGATATTTGGGAGCCCATAGAGGGCTATGGTGAAAAAGGAAATATCTTCCGTTCAAAACTGGAAAGAAGCTTTCTGAGAAACTGCTCTGTGTTCTGTTAATTCATCTCACAGAGTTACATCTTTCCCTTCAAGAAGCCTTTCGCTAAGGCTGTTCTTGTGGAATTTGCAAAGGGATATTTGGAAGCCCATAGAGTGCTACGGTGAAAAAGGAAATATCTTCCGTTCAAAACTGGAAAGAAGCTTTCTGAGATACTGCTCTGTGTTCTGTTAATTCATCTCACAGAGTTACATCTTTCCCTTCAAGAAGCCTTTCGCTAAGGCTGTTCTTGTGGAATTGGCAAAGGGATATTTGGAAGCCCATAGAGGGCTATGGTGAAAAAGGAAATATCTTCCGTTCAAAACTGGAAAGAAGCTTTCTGAGAAACTGCTCTGTGTTCTGTTAATTCATCTCACAGAGTTACATCTTTCCCTTCAAGAAGCCTTTCGCTAAGGCTGTTCTTGTGGAATTGGCAAAGGGATATTTGGAAGCCCATAGAGGGCTATGGTGAAAAAGGAAATATCTTCCGTTCAAAACTGGAAAGAAGCTTTCTGAGAAACTGCTCTGTGTTCTGTTAATTCATCTCACAGAGTTACATCTTTCCCTTCAAGAAGCCTTTCGCTAAGGCTGTTCTTGTGGAATTGGCAAAGGGATATTTGGAAGCCCATAGAGGGCTATGGTGAAAAAGGAAATATCTTCCGTTCAAAACTGGAAAGAAGCTTTCTGAGAAACTGCTCTGTGTTCTGTTAATTCATCTCACAGAGTTACATCTTTCCCTTCAAGAAGCCTTTCGCTAAGGCTGTTCTTGTGGAGTTGGCAAAGGGATATTTGGAAGCCCATAGAGGGCTATGGTGAAAAAGGAAATATCTTCCGTTCAAAACTGGAAAGAAGCTTTCTGAGAAACTGCTCTGTGTTCTGTTAATTCATCTCACAGAGTTACATCTTTCCCTTCAAGAAGCCTTTCGCTAAGGCTGTTCTTGTGGAATTGGCAAAGGGATATTTGGAAGCCCATAGAGGGCTATGGTGAAAAAGGAAATATCTTCCTTTCAAAACTGGAAAGAAGCTTTCTGAGAAACTGCCCTGTGTTCTGTTAATTCATCTCACAGAGTTACATCTTTCCCTTCAAGAAGCCTTTCGCTAAGGCTGTTCTTGTGGAATTGGCAAAGGGATATTTGGAAGCCCATAGAGGGCTATGGTGAAAAAGGAAATATCTTCCGTTCAAAACTGGAAAGAAGCTTTCTGAGAAACTGCTCTGTGTTCTGTTAATTCATCTCACAGAGTTACATCTTTCCCTTCAAGAAGCCTTTCGCTAAGGCTGTTCTTGTGGAATTGGCAAAGGGATATTTGGAAGCCCATAGAGGGCTATGGTGAAAAAGGAAATATCTTCCGTTCAAAACTGGAAAGAAGCTTTCTGAGAAACTGCTCTGTGTTCTGTTAATTCATCTCACAGAGTTACATCTTTCCCTTCAAGAAGCCTTTCGCTAAGGCTGTTCTTGTGGAATTGGCAAAGGGATATTTGGAAGCCCATAGAGGGCTACGGTGAAAAAGGAAATATCTTCCGTTCAAAACTGGAAAGAAGCTTTCTGAGAAACTGCTCTGTGTTCTGTTAATTCATCTCACAGAGTTACATCTTTCCCTTCAAGAAGCCTTTCGCTAAGGCTGTTCTTGTGGAATTGGCAAAGGGATATTTGGAAGCCCATAGAGGGCTATGGTGAAAAAGGAAATATCTTCCGTTCAAAACTGGAAAGAAGCTTTCTGAGAAACTGCTCTGTGTTCTGTTAATTCATCTCACAGAGTTACATCTTTCCCTTCAAGAAGCCTTTCGCTAAGGCTGTTCTTGTGGAATTGGCAAAGGGATATTTGGAAGCCCATAGAGGGCTATGGTGAAAAAGGAAATATCTTCCGTTCCAAACTGGAAAGAAGCTTTCTGAGAAACTGCTCTGTGTTCTGTTAATTCATCTCACAGAGTTACATCTTTCCCTTCAAGAAGCCTTTCGCTAAGGCTGTTCTTGTGGAATTGGCAAAGGGATATTTGGAAGCCCATAGAGGGCTATGGTGAAAAAGGAAATATCTTCCGTTCAAAACTGGAAAGAAGCTTTCTGAGAAACTGCTCTGTGTTCTGTTAATTCATCTCACAGAGTTACATCTTTCCCTTCAAGAAGCCTTTCGCTAAGGCTGTTCTTGTGGAATTGGCAAAGGGATATTTGGAAGCCCATAGAGGGCTACGGTGAAAAAGGAAATATCTTCCGTTCAAAACTGGAAAGAAGCTTTCTGAGAAACTGCTCTGTGTTCTGTTAATTCATCTCACAGAGTTACATCTTTCCCTTCAAGAAGCCTTTCGCTAAGGCTGTTCTTGTGGAGTTGGCAAAGGGATATTTGGAAGCCCATAGAGGGCTATGGTGAAAAAGGAAATATCTTCCGTTCAAAACTGGAAAGAAGCTTTCTGAGAAACTGCTCTGTGTTCTGTTAATTCATCTCACAGAGTTACATCTTTCCCTTCAAGAAGCCTTTCGCTAAGGCTGTTCTTGTGGAATTGGCAAAGGGATATTTGGAAGCCCATAGAGGGCTACGGTGAAAAAGGAAATATCTTCCGTTCAAAACTGGAAAGAAGCTTTCTGAGAAACTGCTCTGTGTTCTGTTAATTCATCTCACAGAGTTACATCTTTCCCTTCAAGAAGCCTTTCGCTAAGGCTGTTCTTGTGGAATTGGCAAAGGGATATTTGGAAGCCCATAGAGGGCTATGGTGAAAAAGGAAATATCTTCCGTTCAAAACTGGAAAGAAGCTTTCTGAGAAACTGCTCTGTGTTCTGTTAATTCTTCTCACAGAGTTACATCTTTCCCTTCAAGAAGCCTTTCGCTAAGGCTGTTCTTGTGGAATTGGCAAAGGGATATTTGGAAGCCCATAGAGGGCTATGGTGAAAAAGGAAATATCTTCCGTTCAAAACTGGAAAGAAGCTTTCTGAGAAACTGCTCTGTGTTCTGTTAATTCATCTCACAGAGTTACATCTTTCCCTTCAAGAAGCCTTTCGCTAAGGCTGTTCTTGTGGAATTGGCAAAGGGATATTTGGAAGCCCATAGAGGGCTACGGTGAAAAAGGAAATATCTTCCGTTCAAAACTGGAAAGAAGCTTTCTGAGAAACTGCTCTGTGTCCTGTTAATTCATCTCACAGAGTTACATCTTTCCCTTCAAGAAGCCTTTCGCTAAGGCTGTTCTTGTGGAATTGGCAAAGGGATATTTGGAAGCCCATAGAGGGCTACGGTGAAAAAGGAAATATCTTCCGTTCAAAACTGGAAAGAAGCTTTCTGAGATACTGCTCTGTGTTCTGTTAATTCATCTCACAGAGTTACATCTTTCCCTTCAAGAAGCCTTTCGCTAAGGCTGTTCTTGTGGAATTGGCAAAGGGATATTTGGAAGCCCATAGAGGGCTATGGTGAAAAAGGAAATATCTTCCGTTCAAAACTGGAAAGAAGCTTTCTGAGAAACTGCTCTGTGTTCTGTTAATTCATCTCACAGAGTTACATCTTTCCCTTCAAGAAGCCTTTCGCTAAGGCTGTTCTTGTGGAATTGGCAAAGGGATATTTGGAAGCCCATAGAGGGCTATGGTGAAAAAGGAAATATCTTCCGTTCAAAACTGGAAAGAAGCTTTCTGAGAAACTGCTCTGTGTTCTGTTAATTCATCTCACAGAGTTACATCTTTCCCTTCAAGAAGCCTTTCGCTAAGGCTCTTCTTGTGGAATTGGCAAAGGGATATTTGGAAGCCCATAGAGGGCTACGGTGAAAAAGGAAATATCTTCCGTTCAAAACTGGAAAGAAGCTTTCTGAGAAACTGCTCTGTGTCCTGTTAATTCATCTCACAGAGTTACATCTTTCCCTTCAAGAAGCCTTTCGCTAAGGCTGTTCTTGTGGAATTGGCAAAGGGATATTTGGAAGCCCATAGAGGGCTACGGTGAAAAAGGAAATATCTTCCGTTCAAAACTGGAAAGAAGCTTTCTGAGAAACTGCTCTGTGTTCTGTTAATTCATCTCACAGAGTTACATCTTTCCCTTCAAGAAGCCTTTCGCTAAGGCTGTTCTTGTGGAATTGGCAAAGGGATATTTGGAAGCCCATAGAGGGCTATGGTGAAAAAGGAAATATCTTCCGTTCCAAACTGGAAAGAAGCTTTCTGAGAAACTGCTCTGTGTTCTAGTTAATTCATCTCACAGAGTTACATCTTTCCCTTCAAGAAGCCTTTCGCTAAGGCTGTTCTTGTGGAGTTGGCAAAGGGATATTTGGAAGCCCATAGAGGGCTATGGTGAAAAAGGAAATATCTTCCGTTCAAAACTGGAAAGAAGCTTTCTGAGAAACTGCTCTGTGTTCTGTTAATTCATCTCACAGAGTTACATCTTTCCCTTCAAGAAGCCTTTCACTAAGGCTGTTCTTGTGGAATTGGCAAAGGGATATTTGGAAGCCCATAGAGGGCTATGGTGAAAAAGGAAATATCTTCCGTTCACAACTGGAAAGAAGCTTTCTGAGAAACTGCTCTGTGTTCTGTTAATTCATCTCACAGAGTTACATCTTTCCCTTCAAGAAGCCTTTCGCTAAGGCTGTTCTTGTGGAATTGGCAAAGGGATATTTGGAAGCCCATAGAGGGCTATGGTGAAAAAGGAAATATCTTCCGTTCAAAACTGGAAAGAAGCTTTCTGAGAAACTGCTCTGTGTTCTGTTAATTCATCTCACAGAGTTACATCTTTCCCTTCAAGAAGCCTTTCGCTAAGGCTGTTCTTGTGGAATTGGCAAAGGGATATTTGGAAGCCCATAGAGGGCTATGGTGAAAAAGGAAATATCTTCCGTTCAAAACTGGAAAGAAGCTTTCTGAGAAACTGCTCTGTGTTCTGTTAATTCATCTCACAGAGTTACATCTTTCCCTTCAAGAAGCCTTTCGCTAAGGCTGTTCTTGTGGAGTTGGCAAAGGGATATTTGGAAGCCCATAGAGGGCTATGGTGAAAAAGGAAATATCTTCCGTTCCAAACTGGAAAGAAGCTTTCTGAGAAACTGCTCTGTGTTCTGTTAATTCATCTCACAGAGTTACATCTTTCCCTTCAAGAAGCCTTTCGCTAAGGCTGTTCTTGTGGAATTGGCAAAGGGATATTTGGAAGCCCATAGAGGGCTATGGTGAAAAAGGAAATATCTTCCGTTCAAAACTGGAAAGAAGCTTTCTGAGAAACTGCTCTGTGTTCTGTTAATTCATCTCACAGAGTTACATCTTTCCCTTCAAGAAGCCTTTCGCTAAGGCTGTTCTTGTGGAATTGGCAAAGGGATATTTGGAAGCCCATACAGGGCTATGGTGAAAAAGGAAATATCTTCCGTTCAAAACTGGAAAGAAGCTTTCTGAGAAACTGCTCTGTGTTCTGTTAATTCATCTCACAGAGTTACATCTTTCCCTTCAAGAAGCCTTTCGCTAAGGCTGTTCTTGTGGAATTGGCAAAGGGATATTTGGAAGCCCATAGATGGCTACGGTGAAAAAGGAAATATCTTCCGTTCAAAACTGGAAAGAAGCTTTCTGAGAAACTGCTCTGTGTTCTGTTAATTCATCTCACAGAGTTACATCTTTCCCTTCAAGAAGCCTTTCGCTAAGGCTGTTCTTGTGGAATTGGCAAAGGGATATTTGGAAGCCCATAGAGGGCTACGGTGAAAAAGGAAATATCTTCCGTTCAAAACTGGAAAGAAGCTTTCTGAGAAACTGCTCTGTGTTCTGTTAATTCATCTCACAGAGTTACATCTTTCCCTTCAAGAAGCCTTTCGCTAAGGCTGTTCTTGTGGAGTTGGCAAAGGGATATTTGGAAGCCCATAGAGGGCTATGGTGAAAAAGGAAATATCTTCCATTCAAAACTGGAAAGAAGCTTTCTGAGAAACTGCTCTGTGTTCTGTTAATTCATCTCACAGAGTTACATCTTTCCCTTCAAGAAGCCTTTCGCTAAGGCTGTTCTTGTGGAATTGGCAAAGGGATATTTGGAAGCCCATAGAGGGCTATGGTGAAAAAGGAAATATCTTCCGTTCAAAACTGGAAAGAAGCTTTCTGAGAAACTGCTCTGTGTTCTGTTAATTCATCTCACAGAGTTACATCTTTCCCTTCAAGAAGCCTTTCGCTAAGGCTGTTCTTGTGGAATTGGCAAAGGGATATTTGGAAGCCCATAGAGGGCTATGGTGAAAAAGGAAATATCTTCCGTTCAAAACTGGAAAGAAGCTTTCTGAGAAACTGCTCTGTGTTCTGTTAATTCATCTCACAGAGTTACATCTTTCCCTTCAAGAAGCCTTTCGCTAAGGCTGTTCTTGTGGAATTGGCAAAGGGATATTTGGAAGCCCATAGAGGGCTACGGTGAAAAAGGAAATATCTTCCGTTCAAAACTGGAAAGAAGCTTTCTGAGAAACTGCTCTGTGTTCTGTTAATTCATCTCACAGAGTTACATCTTTCCCTTCAAGAAGCCTTTCGCTAAGGCTGTTCTTGTGGAATTGGCAAAGGGATATTTGGAAGCCCATAGAGGGCTACGGTGAAAAAGGAAATATCTTCCGTTCCAAACTGGAAAGAAGCTTTCTGAGAAACTGCTCTGTGTTCTGTTAATTCATCTCACAGAGTTACATCTTTCCCTTCAAGAAGCCTTTCGCTAAGGCTATTCTTGTGGAATTGGCAAAGGGATATTTGGAAGCCCATAGAGGGCTATGGTGAAAAAGGAAATATCTTCCGTTCAAAACTGGAAAGAAGCTTTCTGAGAAACTGCTCTGTGTTCTGTTAATTCATCTCACAGAGTTACATCTTTCCCTTCAAGAAGCCTTTCGCTAAGGCTGTTCTTGTGGAATTGGCAAGGGGATATTTGGAAGCCCATAGAGGGCTATGGTGAAAAAGGAAATATCTTCCGTTCAAAACTGGAAAGAAGCTTTCTGAGAAACTGCTCTGTGTTCTGTTAATTCATCTCACAGAGTTACATCTTTCCCTTCAAGAAGCCTTTCGCTAAGGCTGTTCTTGTGGAATTGGCAAAGGGATATTTGGGAGCCCATAGAGGGCTATGGTGAAAAAGGAAATATCTTCCGTTCAAAACTGGAAAGAAGCTTTCTGAGAAACTGCTCTGTGTTCTGTTAATTCATCTCACAGAGTTACATCTTTCCCTTCAAGAAGCCTTTCGCTAAGGCTGTTCTTGTGGAATTGGCAAAGGGATATTTGGAAGCCCATAGAGTGCTACGGTGAAAAAGGAAATATCTTCCGTTCAAAACTGGAAAGAAGCTTTCTGAGATACTGCTCTGTGTTCTGTTAATTCATCTCACAGAGTTACATCTTTCCCTTCAAGAAGCCTTTCGCTAAGGCTGTTCTTGTGGAATTGGCAAAGGGATATTTGGAAGCCCATAGAGGGCTATGGTGAAAAAGGAAATATCTTCCGTTCAAAACTGGAAAGAAGCTTTCTGAGAAACTGCTCTGTGTTCTGTTAATTCATCTCACAGAGTTACATCTTTCCCTTCAAGAAGCCTTTCGCTAAGGCTGTTCTTGTGGAATTGGCAAAGGGATATTTGGAAGCCCATAGAGGGCTATGGTGAAAAAGGAAATATCTTCCGTTCAAAACTGGAAAGAAGCTTTCTGAGAAACTGCTCTGTGTTCTGTTAATTCATCTCACAGAGTTACATCTTTCCCTTCAAGAAGCCTTTCGCTAAGGCTGTTCTTGTGGAATTGGCAAAGGGATATTTGGAAGCCCATAGAGGGCTATGGTGAAAAAGGAAATATCTTCCGTTCAAAACTGGAAAGAAGCTTTCTGAGAAACTGCTCTGTGTTCTGTTAATTCATCTCACAGAGTTACATCTTTCCCTTCAAGAAGCCTTTCGCTAAGGCTGTTCTTGTGGAGTTGGCAAAGGGATATTTGGAAGCCCATAGAGGGCTATGGTGAAAAAGGAAATATCTTCCGTTCAAAACTGGAAAGAAGCTTTCTGAGAAACTGCTCTGTGTTCTGTTAATTCATCTCACAGAGTTACATCTTTCCCTTCAAGAAGCCTTTCGCTAAGGCTGTTCTTGTGGAATTGGCAAAGGGATATTTGGAAGCCCATAGAGGGCTATGGTGAAAAAGGAAATATCTTCCGTTCAAAACTGGAAAGAAGCTTTCTGAGAAACTGCCCTGTGTTCTGTTAATTCATCTCACAGAGTTACATCTTTCCCTTCAAGAAGCCTTTCGCTAAGGCTGTTCTTGTGGAATTGGCAAAGGGATATTTGGAAGCCCATAGAGGGCTATGGTGAAAAAGGAAATATCTTCCGTTCAAAACTGGAAAGAAGCTTTCTGAGAAACTGCTCTGTGTTCTGTTAATTCATCTCACAGAGTTACATCTTTCCCTTCAAGAAGCCTTTCGCTAAGGCTGTTCTTGTGGAATTGGCAAAGGGATATTTGGAAGCCCATAGAGGGCTATGGTGAAAAAGGAAATATCTTCCGTTCAAAACTGGAAAGAAGCTTTCTGAGAAACTGCTCTGTGTTCTGTTAATTCATCTCACAGAGTTACATCTTTCCCTTCAAGAAGCCTTTCGCTAAGGCTGTTCTTGTGGAATTGGCAAAGGGATATTTGGAAGCCCATAGAGGGCTACGGTGAAAAAGGAAATATCTTCCGTTCAAAACTGGAAAGAAGCTTTCTGAGAAACTGCTCTGTGTTCTGTTAATTCATCTCACAGAGTTACATCTTTCCCTTCAAGAAGCCTTTCGCTAAGGCTGTTCTTGTGGAATTGGCAAAGGGATATTTGGAAGCCCATAGAGGGCTATGGTGAAAAAGGAAATATCTTCCGTTCAAAACTGGAAAGAAGCTTTCTGAGAAACTGCTCTGTGTTCTGTTAATTCATCTCACAGAGTTACATCTTTCCCTTCAAGAAGCCTTTCGCTAAGGCTGTTCTTGTGGAATTGGCAAAGGGATATTTGGAAGCCCATAGAGGGCTATGGTGAAAAAGGAAATATCTTCCGTTCCAAACTGGAAAGAAGCTTTCTGAGAAACTGCTCTGTGTTCTGTTAATTCATCTCACAGAGTTACATCTTTCCCTTCAAGAAGCCTTTCGCTAAGGCTGTTCTTGTGGAATTGGCAAAGGGATATTTGGAAGCCCATAGAGGGCTATGGTGAAAAAGGAAATATCTTCCGTTCAAAACTGGAAAGAAGCTTTCTGAGAAACTGCTCTGTGTTCTGTTAATTCATCTCACAGAGTTACATCTTTCCCTTCAAGAAGCCTTTCGCTAAGGCTGTTCTTGTGGAATTGGCAAAGGGATATTTGGAAGCCCATAGAGGGCTACGGTGAAAAAGGAAATATCTTCCGTTCAAAACTGGAAAGAAGCTTTCTGAGAAACTGCTCTGTGTTCTGTTAATTCATCTCACAGAGTTACATCTTTCCCTTCAAGAAGCCTTTCGCTAAGGCTGTTCTTGTGGAGTTGGCAAAGGGATATTTGGAAGCCCATAGAGGGCTATGGTGAAAAAGGAAATATCTTCCGTTCAAAACTGGAAAGAAGCTTTCTGAGAAACTGCTCTGTGTTCTGTTAATTCATCTCACAGAGTTACATCTTTCCCTTCAAGAAGCCTTTCGCTAAGGCTGTTCTTGTGGAATTGGCAAAGGGATATTTGGAAGCCCATAGAGGGCTACGGTGAAAAAGGAAATATCTTCCGTTCAAAACTGGAAAGAAGCTTTCTGAGAAACTGCTCTGTGTTCTGTTAATTCATCTCACAGAGTTACATCTTTCCCTTCAAGAAGCCTTTCGCTAAGGCTGTTCTTGTGGAATTGGCAAAGGGATATTTGGAAGCCCATAGAGGGCTATGGTGAAAAAGGAAATATCTTCCGTTCAAAACTGGAAAGAAGCTTTCTGAGAAACTGCTCTGTGTTCTGTTAATTCTTCTCACAGAGTTACATCTTTCCCTTCAAGAAGCCTTTCGCTAAGGCTGTTCTTGTGGAATTGGCAAAGGGATATTTGGAAGCCCATAGAGGGCTATGGTGAAAAAGGAAATATCTTCCGTTCAAAACTGGAAAGAAGCTTTCTGAGAAACTGCTCTGTGTTCTGTTAATTCATCTCACAGAGTTACATCTTTCCCTTCAAGAAGCCTTTCGCTAAGGCTGTTCTTGTGGAATTGGCAAAGGGATATTTGGAAGCCCATAGAGGGCTACGGTGAAAAAGGAAATATCTTCCGTTCAAAACTGGAAAGAAGCTTTCTGAGAAACTGCTCTGTGTCCTGTTAATTCATCTCACAGAGTTACATCTTTCCCTTCAAGAAGCCTTTCGCTAAGGCTGTTCTTGTGGAATTGGCAAAGGGATATTTGGAAGCCCATAGAGGGCTACGGTGAAAAAGGAAATATCTTCCGTTCAAAACTGGAAAGAAGCTTTCTGAGATACTGCTCTGTGTTCTGTTAATTCATCTCACAGAGTTACATCTTTCCCTTCAAGAAGCCTTTCGCTAAGGCTGTTCTTGTGGAATTGGCAAAGGGATATTTGGAAGCCCATAGAGGGCTATGGTGAAAAAGGAAATATCTTCCGTTCAAAACTGGAAAGAAGCTTTCTGAGAAACTGCTCTGTGTTCTGTTAATTCATCTCACAGAGTTACATCTTTCCCTTCAAGAAGCCTTTCGCTAAGGCTGTTCTTGTGGAATTGGCAAAGGGATATTTGGAAGCCCATAGAGGGCTATGGTGAAAAAGGAAATATCTTCCGTTCAAAACTGGAAAGAAGCTTTCTGAGAAACTGCTCTGTGTTCTGTTAATTCATCTCACAGAGTTACATCTTTCCCTTCAAGAAGCCTTTCGCTAAGGCTGTTCTTGTGGAATTGGCAAAGGGATATTTGGAAGCCCATAGAGGGCTACGGTGAAAAAGGAAATATCTTCCGTTCAAAACTGGAAAGAAGCTTTCTGAGAAACTGCTCTGTGTCCTGTTAATTCATCTCACAGAGTTACATCTTTCCCTTCAAGAAGCCTTTCGCTAAGGCTGTTCTTGTGGAATTGGCAAAGGGATATTTGGAAGCCCATAGAGGGCTACGGTGAAAAAGGAAATATCTTCCGTTCAAAACTGGAAAGAAGCTTTCTGAGAAACTGCTCTGTGTTCTGTTAATTCATCTCACAGAGTTACATCTTTCCCTTCAAGAAGCCTTTCGCTAAGGCTGTTCTTGTGGAATTGGCAAAGGGATATTTGGAAGCCCATAGAGGGCTATGGTGAAAAAGGAAATATCTTCCGTTCCAAACTGGAAAGAAGCTTTCTGAGAAACTGCTCTGTGTTCTAGTTAATTCATCTCACAGAGTTACATCTTTCCCTTCAAGAAGCCTTTCGCTAAGGCTGTTCTTGTGGAGTTGGCAAAGGGATATTTGGAAGCCCATAGAGGGCTATGGTGAAAAAGGAAATATCTTCCGTTCAAAACTGGAAAGAAGCTTTCTGAGAAACTGCTCTGTGTTCTGTTAATTCATCTCACAGAGTTACATCTTTCCCTTCAAGAAGCCTTTCGCTAAGGCTGTTCTTGTGGAATTGGCAAAGGGATATTTGGAAGCCCATAGAGGGCTATGGTGAAAAAGGAAATATCTTCCGTTCAAAACTGGAAAGAAGCTTTCTGAGAAACTGCTCTGTGTTCTGTTAATTCATCTCACAGAGTTACATCTTTCCCTTCAAGAAGCCTTTCGCTAAGGCTGTTCTTGTGGAATTGGCAAAGGGATATTTGGAAGCCCATAGAGGGCTATGGTGAAAAAGGAAATATCTTCCGTTCAAAACTGGAAAGAAGCTTTCTGAGAAACTGCTCTGTGTTCTGTTAATTCATCTCACAGAGTTACATCTTTCCCTTCAAGAAGCCTTTCGCTAAGGCTGTTCTTGTGGAATTGGCAAAGGGATATTTGGAAGCCCATAGAGGGCTATGGTGAAAAAGGAAATATCTTCCGTTCAAAACTGGAAAGAAGCTTTCTGAGAAACTGCTCTGTGTTCTGTTAATTCATCTCACAGAGTTACATCTTTCCCTTCAAGAAGCCTTTCGCTAAGGCTGTTCTTGTGGAGTTGGCAAAGGGATATTTGGAAGCCCATAGAGGGCTATGGTGAAAAAGGAAATATCTTCCGTTCAAAACTGGAAAGAAGCTTTCTGAGAAACTGCTCTGTGTTCTGTTAATTCATCTCACAGAGTTACATCTTTCCCTTCAAGAAGCCTTTCGCTAAGGCTGTTCTTGTGGAATTGGCAAAGGGATATTTGGAAGCCCATAGAGGGCTATGGTGAAAAAGGAAATATCTTCCGTTCAAAACTGGAAAGAAGCTTTCTGAGAAACTGCTCTGTGTTCTGTTAATTCATCTCACAGAGTTACATCTTTCCCTTCAAGAAGCCTTTCGCTAAGGCTGTTCTTGTGGAATTGGCAAAGGGATATTTGGAAGCCCATACAGGGCTATGGTGAAAAAGGAAATATCTTCCGTTCAAAACTGGAAAGAAGCTTTCTGAGAAACTGCTCTGTGTTCTGTTAATTCATCTCACAGAGTTACATCTTTCCCTTCAAGAAGCCTTTCGCTAAGGCTGTTCTTGTGGAATTGGCAAAGGGATATTTGGAAGCCCATAGATGGCTACGGTGAAAAAGGAAATATCTTCCGTTCAAAACTGGAAAGAAGCTTTCTGAGAAACTGCTCTGTGTTCTGTTAATTCATCTCACAGAGTTACATCTTTCCCTTCAAGAAGCCTTTCGCTAAGGCTGTTCTTGTGGAATTGGCAAAGGGATATTTGGAAGCCCATAGAGGGCTACGGTGAAAAAGGAAATATCTTCCGTTCAAAACTGGAAAGAAGCTTTCTGAGAAACTGCTCTGTGTTCTGTTAATTCATCTCACAGAGTTACATCTTTCCCTTCAAGAAGCCTTTCGCTAAGGCTGTTCTTGTGGAGTTGGCAAAGGGATATTTGGAAGCCCATAGAGGGCTATGGTGAAAAAGGAAATATCTTCCATTCAAAACTGGAAAGAAGCTTTCTGAGAAACTGCTCTGTGTTCTGTTAATTCATCTCACAGAGTTACATCTTTCCCTTCAAGAAGCCTTTCGCTAAGGCTGTTCTTGTGGAATTGGCAAAGGGATATTTGGAAGCCCATAGAGGGCTACGGTGAAAAAGGAAATATCTTCCGTTCAAAACTGGAAAGAAGCTTTCTGAGAAATTGCTCTGTGTTCTGTTAATTCATCTCACAGAGTTACATCTTTCCCTTCAAGAAGCCTTTCGCTAAGGCTGTTCTTGTGGAATTGGCAAAGGGATATTTGGAAGCCCATAGAGGGCTACGGTGAAAAAGGAAATATCTTCCGTTCAAAACTGGAAAGAAGCTTTCTGAGAAACTGCTCTGTGTTCTGTTAATTCATCTCACAGAGTTACATCTTTCCCTTCAAGAAGCCTTTCGCTAAGGCTGTTCTTGTGGAATTGGCAAAGGGATATTTGGAAGCCCATAGAGGGCTATGGTGAAAAAGGAAATATCTTCCGTTCAAAACTGGAAAGAAGCTTTCTGAGAAACTGCTCTGTGTTCTGTTAATTCATCTCACAGAGTTACATCTTTCCCTTCAAGAAGCCTTTCGCTAAGGCTGTTCTTGTGGAATTGGCAAAGGGATATTTGGAAGCCCATAGAGGGCTACGGTGAAAAAGGAAATATCTTCCGTTCAAAACTGGAAAGAAGCTTTCTGAGAAACTGCTCTGTGTTCTGTTAATTCATCTCACAGAGTTACATCTTTCCCTTCAAGAAGCCTTTCGCTAAGGCTGTTCTTGTGGAATTGGCAAAGGGATATTTGGAAGCCCATAGAGGGCTATGGTGAAAAAGGAAATATCTTCCGTTCAAAACTGGAAAGAAGCTTTCTGAGAAACTGCTCTGTGTTCTGTTAATTCATCTCACAGAGTTACATCTTTCCCTTCAAGAAGCCTTTCGCTAAGGCTGTTCTTGTGGAATTGGCAAAGGGATATTTGGAAGCCCATAGAGGGCTATGGTGAAAAAGGAAATATCTTCCGTTCAAAACTGGAAAGAAGCTTTCTGAGAAACTGCTCTGTGTTCTGTTAATTCATCTCACAGAGTTACATCTTTCCCTTCAAGAAGCCTTTCGCTAAGGCTGTTCTTGTGGAATTGGCAAAGGGATATTTGGAAGCCCATAGAGGGCTATGGTGAAAAAGGAAATATCTTCCGTTCAAAACTGGAAAGAAGCTTTCTGAGAAACTGCTCTGTGTTCTGTTAATTCATCTCACAGAGTTACATCTTTCCCTTCAAGAAGCCTTTCGCTAAGGCTGTTCTTGTGGAATTGGCAAAGGGATATTTGGAAGCCCATAGAGGGCTATGGTGAAAAAGGAAATATCTTCCGTTCAAAACTGGAAAGAAGCTTTCTGAGAAACTGCTCTGTGTCCTGTTAATTCATCTCACAGAGTTACATCTTTCCCTTCAAGAAGCCTTTCGCTAAGGCTGTTCTTGTGGAATTGGCAAAGGGATATTTGGAAGCCCATAGAGGGCTACGGTGAAAAAGGAAATATCTTCCGTTCAAAACTGGAAAGAAGCTTTCTGAGATACTGCTCTGTGTTCTGTTAATTCATCTCACAGAGTTACATCTTTCCCTTCAAGAAGCCTTTCGCTAAGGCTGTTCTTGTGGAATTGGCAAAGGGATATTTGGAAGCCCATAGAGGGCTATGGTGAAAAAGGAAATATCTTCCGTTCCAAACTGGAAAGAAGCTTTCTGAGAAACTGCTCTGTGTTCTGTTAATTCATCTCACAGAGTTACATCTTTCCCTTCAAGAAGCCTTTCGCTAAGGCTGTTCTTGTGGAGTTGGCAAAGGGATATTTGGAAGCCCATAGAGGGCTATGGTGAAAAAGCAAATATCTTCCGTTCAAAACTGGAAAGAAGCTTTCTGAGAAACTGCTCTGTGTTCTGTTAATTCATCTCACAGAGTTACATCTTTCCCTTCAAGAAGCCTTTCGCTAAGGCTGTTCTTGTGGAATTGGCAAAGGGATATTTGGAAGCCCATAGAGGGCTATGGTGAAAAAGGAAATATCTTCCGTTCAAAACTGGAAAGAAGCTTTCTGAGAAACTGCTCTGTGTTCTGTTAATTCATCTCACAGAGTTACATCTTTCCCTTCAAGAAGCCTTTCGCTAAGGCTGTTCTTGTGGAATTGGCAAAGGGATATTTGGAAGCCCATAGAGGGCTATGGTGAAAAAGGAAATATCTTCCGTTCAAAACTGGAAAGAAGCTTTCTGAGAAACTGCTCTGTGTTCTGTTAATTCATCTCACAGAGTTACATCTTTCCCTTCAAGAAGCCTTTCGCTAAGGCTGTTCTTGTGGAATTGGCAAAGGGATATTTGGAAGCCCATAGAGGGCTATGGTGAAAAAGGAAATATCTTCCGTTCAAAACTGGAAAGAAGCTTTCTGAGAAACTGCTCTGTGTTCTGTTAATTCATCTCACAGAGTTACATCTTTCCCTTCAAGAAGCCTTTCGCTAAGGCTGTTCTTGTGGAGTTGGCAAAGGGATATTTGGAAGCCCATAGAGGGCTATGGTGAAAAAGGAAATATCTTCCGTTCAAAACTGGAAAGAAGCTTTCTGAGAAACTGCTCTGTGTTCTGTTAATTCATCTCACAGAGTTACATCTTTCCCTTCAAGAAGCCTTTCGCTAAGGCTGTTCTTGTGGAATTGGCAAAGGGATATTTGGAAGCCCATAGAGGGCTATGGTGAAAAAGGAAATATCTTCCGTTCAAAACAGGAAAGAAGCTTTCTGAGAAACTGCTCTGTGTTCTGTTAATTCATCTCACAGAGTTACATCTTTCCCTTCAAGAAGCCTTTCGCTAAGGCTGTTCTTGTGGAATTGGCAAAGGGATATTTGGAAGCCCATAGAGGGCTATGGTGAAAAAGGAAATATCTTCCGTTCAAAACTGGAAAGAAGCTTTCTGAGAAACTGCTCTGTGTTCTGTTAATTCATCTCACAGAGTTACATCTTTCCCTTCAAGAAGCCTTTCGCTAAGGCTGTTCTTGTGGAATTGGCAAAGGGATATTTGGAAGCCCATAGAGGGCTACGGTGAAAAAGGAAATATCTTCCGTTCAAAACTGGAAAGAAGCTTTCTGAGAAACTGCTCTGTGTTCTGTTAATTCATCTCACAGAGTTACATCTTTCCCTTCAAGAAGCCTTTCGCTAAGGCTGTTCTTGTGGAATTGGCAAAGGGATATTTGGAAGCCCATAGAGGGCTACGGTGAAAAAGGAAATATCTTCCGTTCAAAACTGGAAAGAAGCTTTCTGAGAAACTGCTCTGTGTTCTGTTAATTCATCTCACAGAGTTACATCTTTCCCTTCAAGAAGCCTTTCGCTAAGGCTGTTCTTGTGGAATTGGCAAAGGGATATTTGGAAGCCCCTAGAGGGCTATGGTGAAAAAGGAAATATCTTCCGTTCAAAACTGGAAAGAAGCTTTCTGAGAAACTGCTCTGTGTTCTGTTAATTCATCTCACAGAGTTACATCTTTCCCTTCAAGAAGCCTTTCGCTAAGGCTGTTCTTGTGGAATTGGCAAAGGGATATTTGGAAGCCCATAGAGGGCTATGGTGAAAAAGGAAATATCTTCCGTTCAAAACTGGAAAGAAGCTTTCTGAGAAACTGCTCTGTGTTCTGTTAATTCATCTCACAGAGTTACATCTTTCCCTTCAAGAAGCCTTTCGCTAAGGCTGTTCTTGTGGAATTGGCAAAGGGATATTTGGAAGCCCATAGAGGGCTATGGTGAAAAAGGAAATATCTTCCGTTCAAAACTGGAAAGAAGCTTTCTGAGAAACTGCTCTGTGTTCTGTTAATTCATCTCACAGAGTTACATCTTTCCCTTCAAGAAGCCTTTCGCTAAGGCTGTTCTTGTGGAATTGGCAAAGGGATATTTGGAAGCCCATAGAGGGCTATGGTGAAAAAGGAAATATCTTCCGTTCAAAACTGGAAAGAAGCTTTCTGAGAAACTGCTCTGTGTTCTGTTAATTCATCTCACAGAGTTACATCTTTCCCTTCAAGAAGCCTTTCGCTAAGGCTGTTCTTGTGGAATTGGCAAAGGGATATTTGGAAGCCCATAGAGGGCTATGGTGAAAAAGGAAATATCTTCCGTTCAAAACTGGAAAGAAGCTTTCTGAGAAACTGCTCTGTGTTCTGTTAATTCATCTCCCAGAGTTACATCTTTCCCTTCAAGAAGCCTTTCGCTAAGGCTGTTCTTGTGGAATTGGCAAAGGGATATTTGGAAGCCCATAGAGGGCTACGGTGAAAAAGGAAATATCTTCCGTTCAAAACTGGAAAGAAGCTTTCTGAGAAACTGCTCTGTGTTCTGTTAATTCATCTCACAGAGTTACATCTTTCCCTTCAAGAAGCCTTTCGCTAAGGCTGTTCTTGTGGAATTGGCAAAGGGATATTTGGAAGCCCATAGAGGGCTACGGTGAAAAAGGAAATATCTTCCGTTCCAAACTGGAAAGAAGCTTTCTGAGAAACTGCTCTGTGTTCTGTTAATTCATCTCACAGAGTTACATCTTTCCCTTCAAGAAGCCTTTCGCTAAGGCTGTTCTTGTGGAGTTGGCAAAGGGATATTTGGAAGCCCATAGAGGGCTATGGTGAAAAAGGAAATATCTTCCGTTCAAAACTGGAAAGAAGCTTTCTGAGAAACTGCTCTGTGTTCTGTTAATTCATCTCACAGAGTTACATCTTTCCCTTCAAGAAGCCTTTCGCTAAGGCTGTTCTTGTGGAATTGCCAAGGGATATTTGGAAGCCCATAGAGGGCTATGGTGAAAAAGGAAATATCTTCCGTTCAAAACTGGAAAGAAGCTTTCTGAGAAACTGCTCTGTGTTCTGTTCATTCATCTCACAGAGTTACATCTTTCCCTTCAAGAAGCCTTTCGCTAAGGCTGTTCTTGTGGAATTGGCAAAGGGATATTTGGAAGCCCATAGAGGGCTATGGTGAAAAAGGAAATATCTTCCGTTCAAAACTGGAAAGAAGCTTTCTGAGAAACTGCTCTGTGTTCTGTTAATTCATCTCACAGAGTTACATCTTTCCCTTCAAGAAGCCTTTCGCTAAGGCTGTTCTTGTGGAATTGGCAAAGGGATATTTGGAAGCCCATAGAGGGCTATGGTGAAAAAGGAAATATCTTCCGTTCAAAACTGGAAAGAAGCTTTCTGAGAAACTGCTCTGTGTTCTGTTAATTCATCTCACAGAGTTACATCTTTCCCTTCAAGAAGCCTTTCGCTAAGGCTGTTCTTGTGGAATTGGCAAAGGGATATTTGGAAGCCCATAGAGGGCTATGGTGAAAAAGGAAATATCTTCCGTTCAAAACTGGAAAGAAGCTTTCTGAGAAACTGCTCTGTGTTCTGTTAATTCATCTCACAGAGTTACATCTTTCCCTTCAAGAAGCCTTTCGCTAAGGCTGTTCTTGTGGAGTTGGCAAAGGGATATTTGGAAGCCCATAGAGGGCTATGGTGAAAAAGGAAATATCTTCCGTTCAAAACTGGAAAGAAGCTTTCTGAGAAACTGCTCTGTGTTCTGTTAATTCATCTCACAGAGTTACATCTTTCCCTTCAAGAAGCCTTTCGCTAAGGCTGTTCTTGTGGAATTGGCAAAGGGATATTTGGAAGCCCATAGAGGGCTATGGTGAAAAAGGAAATATCTTCCGTTCAAAACTGGAAAGAAGCTTTCTGAGAAACTGCCCTGTGTTCTGTTAATTCATCTCACAGAGTTACATCTTTCCCTTCAAGAAGCCTTTCGCTAAGGCTGTTCTTGTGGAATTGGCAAAGGGATATTTGGAAGCCCATAGAGGGCTATGGTGAAAAAGGAAATATCTTCCGTTCAAAACTGGAAAGAAGCTTTCTGAGAAACTGCTCTGTGTTCTGTTAATTCATCTCACAGAGTTACATCTTTCCCTTCAAGAAGCCTTTCGCTAAGGCTGTTCTTGTGGAATTGGCAAAGGGATATTTGGAAGCCCATAGAGGGCTATGGTGAAAAAGGAAATATCTTCCGTTCAAAACTGGAAAGAAGCTTTCTGAGAAACTGCTCTGTGTTCTGTTAATTCATCTCACAGAGTTACATCTTTCCCTTCAAGAAGCCTTTCGCTAAGGCTGTTCTTGTGGAATTGGCAAAGGGATATTTGGAAGCCCATAGAGGGCTACGGTGAAAAAGGAAATATCTTCCGTTCAAAACTGGAAAGAAGCTTTCTGAGAAACTGCTCTGTGTTCTGTTAATTCATCTCACAGAGTTACATCTTTCCCTTCAAGAAGCCTTTCGCTAAGGCTGTTCTTGTGGAATTGGCAAAGGGATATTTGGAAGCCCATAGAGGGCTATGGTGAAAAAGGAAATATCTTCCGTTCAAAACTGGAAAGAAGCTTTCTGAGAAACTGCTCTGTGTTCTGTTAATTCATCTCACAGAGTTACATCTTTCCCTTCAAGAAGCCTTTCGCTAAGGCTGTTCTTGTGGAATTGGCAAAGGGATATTTGGAAGCCCATAGAGGGCTATGGTGAAAAAGGAAATATCTTCCGTTCAAAACTGGAAAGAAGCTTTCTGAGAAACTGCTCTGTGTTCTGTTAATTCATCTCACAGAGTTACATCTTTCCCTTCAAGAAGCCTTTCGCTAAGGCTGTTCTTGTGGAATTGGCAAAGGGATATTTGGAAGCCCATAGAGGGCTATGGTGAAAAAGGAAATATCTTCCGTTCAAAACTGGAAAGAAGCTTTCTGAGAAACTGCTCTGTGTTCTGTTAATTCATCTCACAGAGTTACATCTTTCCCTTCAAGAAGCCTTTCGCTAAGGCTGTTCTTGTGGAATTGGCAAAGGGATATTTGGAAGCCCATAGAGGGCTATGGTGAAAAAGGAAATATCTTCCGTTCAAAACTGGAAAGAAGCTTTCTGAGAAACTGCTCTGTGTTCTGTTAATTCATCTCACAGAGTTACATCTTTCCCTTCAAGAAGCCTTTCGCTAAGGCTGTTCTTGTGGAATTGGCAAAGGGATATTTGGAAGCCCATAGAGGGCTACGGTGAAAAAGGAAATATCTTCCGTTCAAAACTGGAAAGAAGCTTTCTGAGAAACTGCTCTGTGTTCTGTTAATTCATCTCACAGAGTTACATCTTTCCCTTCAAGAAGCCTTTCGCTAAGGCTGTTCTTGTGGAATTGGCAAAGGGATATTTGGAAGCCCATAGAGGGCTACGGTGAAAAAGGAAATATCTTCCGTTCCAAACTGGAAAGAAGCTTTCTGAGAAACTGCTCTGTGTTCTGTTAATTCATCTCACAGAGTTACATCTTTCCCTTCAAGAAGCCTTTCGCTAAGGCTATTCTTGTGGAATTGGCAAAGGGATATTTGGAAGCCCATAGAGGGCTATGGTGAAAAAGTAAATATCTTCCGTTCAAAACTGGAAAGAAGCTTTCTGAGAAACTGCTCTGTGTTCTGTTAATTCATCTCACAGAGTTACATCTTTCCCTTCAAGAAGCCTTTCGCTAAGGCTGTTCTTGTGGAATTGGCAAAGGGATATTTGGAAGCCCATAGAGGGCTATGGTGAAAAAGGAAATATCTTCCGTTCAAAACTGGAAAGAAGCTTTCTGAGAAACTGCTCTGTGTTCTGTTAATTCATCTCACAGAGTTACATCTTTCCCTTCAAGAAGCCTTTCGCTAAGGCTGTTCTTGTGGAATTGGCAAAGGGATATTTGGAAGCCCATAGAGGGCTATGGTGAAAAAGGAAATATCTTCCGTTCAAAACTGGAAAGAAGCTTTCTGAGAAACTGCTCTGTGTTCTGTTAATTCATCTCACAGAGTTACATCTTTCCCTTCAAGAAGCCTTTCGCTAAGGCTGTTCTTGTGGAATTGGCAAAGGGATATTTGGAAGCCCATAGAGGGCTACGGTGAAAAAGGAAATATCTTCCGTTCAAAACTGGAAAGAAGCTTTCTGAGATACTGCTCTGTGTTCTGTTAATTCATCTCACAGAGTTACATCTTTCCCTTCAAGAAGCCTTTCGCTAAGGCTGTTCTTGTGGAATTGGCAAAGGGATATTTGGAAGCCCATAGAGGGCTATGGTGAAAAAGGAAATATCTTCCGTTCAAAACTGGAAAGAAGCTTTCTGAGAAACTGCTCTGTGTTCTGTTAATTCATCTCACAGAGTTACATCTTTCCCTTCAAGAAGCCTTTCGCTAAGGCTGTTCTTGTGGAATTGGCAAAGGGATATTTGGAAGCCCATAGAGGGCTATGGTGAAAAAGGAAATATCTTCCGTTCAAAACTGGAAAGAAGCTTTCTGAGAAACTGCTCTGTGTTCTGTTAATTCATCTCACAGAGTTACATCTTTCCCTTCAAGAAGCCTTTCGCTAAGGCTTTTCTTGTGGAATTGGCAAAGGGATATTTGGAAGCCCATAGAGGGCTATGGTGAAAAAGGAAATATCTTCCGTTCAAAACTGGAAAGAAGCTTTCTGAGAAACTGCTCTGTGTTCTGTTAATTCATCTCACAGAGTTACATCTTTCCCTTCAAGAAGCCTTTCGCTAAGGCTGTTCTTGTGGAATTGGCAAAGGGATATTTGGAAGCCCATAGAGGGCTATGGTGAAAAAGGAAATATCTTCCGTTCAAAACTGGAAAGAAGCTTTCTGAGAAACTGCTCTGTGTTCTGTTAATTCATCTCACAGAGTTACATCTTTCCCTTCAAGAAGCCTTTCGCTAAGGCTTTTCTTGTGGAATTGGCAAAGGGATATTTGGAAGCCCATAGAGGGCTATGGTGAAAAAGGAAATATCTTCCGTTCAAAACTGGAAAGAAGCTTTCTGAGAAACTGCTCTGTGTTCTGTTAATTCATCTCACAGAGTTACATCTTTCCCTTCAAGAAGCCTTTCGCTAAGGCTGTTCTTGTGGAATTGGCAAAGGGATATTTGGAAGCCCATAGAGGGCTACGGTGAAAAAGGAAATATCTTTCGTTCAAAACTGGAAAGAAGCTTTCTGAGAAACTGCTCTGTGTTCTGTTAATTCATCTCACAGAGTTACATCTTTCCCTTCAAGAAGCCTTTCGCTAAGGCTGTTCTTGTGGAATTGCCAAGGGATATTTGGAAGCCCATAGAGGGCTATGGTGAAAAAGGAAATATCTTCCGTTCAAAACTGGAAAGAAGCTTTCTGAGAAACTGCTCTGTGTTCTGTTAATTCATCTCACAGAGTTACATCTTTCCCTTCAAGAAGCCTTTCGCTAAGGCTGTTCTTGTGGAATTGGCAAAGGGATATTTGGAAGCCCATAGAGGGCTACGGTGAAAAAGGAAATATCTTCCGTTCAAAACTGGAAAGAAGCTTTCTGAGAAACTGCTCTGTGTTCTGTTAATTCATCTCACAGAGTTACATCTTTCCCTTCAAGAAGCCTTTCGCTAAGGCTGTTCTTGTGGAATTGGCAAAGGGATATTTGGAAGCCCATAGAGGGCTATGGTGAAAAAGGAAATATCTTCCGTTCAAAACTGGAAAGAAGCTTTCTGAGAAACTGCTCTGTGTTCTGTTAATTCATCTCACAGAGTTACATCTTTCCCTTCAAGAAGCCTTTCGCTAAGGCTGTTCTTGTGGAATTGGCAAAGGGATATTTGGAAGCCCATAGAGGGCTATGGTGAAAAAGGAAATATCTTCCGTTCAAAACTGGAAAGAAGCTTTCTGAGAAACTGCTCTGTGTTCTGTTAATTCATCTCACAGAGTTACATCTTTCCCTTCAAGAAGCCTTTCGCTAAGGCTGTTCTTGTGGAATTGGCAAAGGGATATTTGGAAGCCCATAGAGGGCTATGGTGAAAAAGGAAATATCTTCCGTTCAAAACTGGAAAGAAGCTTTTGAGAAACTGCTCTGTGTTCTGTTAATTCATCTCACAGAGTTACATCTTTCCCTTCAAGAAGCCTTTCGCTAAGGCTGTTCTTGTGGAATTGGCAAAGGGATATTTGGAAGCCCATAGAGGGCTACGGTGAAAAAGGAAATATCTTCCGTTCAAAACTGGAAAGAAGCTTTCTGAGATACTGCTCTGTGTTCTGTTAATTCATCTCACAGAGTTACATCTTTCCCTTCAAGAAGCCTTTCGCTAAGGCTGTTCTTGTGGAATTGGCAAAGGGATATTTGGAAGCCCATAGAGGGCTATGGTGAAAAAGGAAATATCTTCCGTTCCAAACTGGAAAGAAGCTTTCTGAGAAACTGCTCTGTGTTCTGTTAATTCATCTCACAGAGTTACATCTTTCCCTTCAAGAAGCCTTTCGCTAAGGCTGTTCTTGTGGAGTTGGCAAAGGGATATTTGGAAGCCCATAGAGGGCTATGGTGAAAAAGGAAATATCTTCCGTTCAAAACTGGAAAGAAGCTTTCTGAGAAACTGCTCTGTGTTCTGTTAATTCATCTCACAGAGTTACATCTTTCCCTTCAAGAAGCCTTTCGCTAAGGCTGTTCTTGTGGAATTGGCAAAGGGATATTTGGAAGCCCATAGAGGGCTATGGTGAAAAAGGAAATATCTTCCGTTCAAAACTGGAAAGAAGCTTTCTGAGAAACTGCTCTGTGTTCTGTTAATTCATCTCACAGAGTTACATCTTTCCCTTCAAGAAGCCTTTCGCTAAGGCTGTTCTTGTGGAATTGGCAAAGGGATATTTGGAAGCCCATAGAGGGCTATGGTGAAAAAGGAAATATCTTCCGTTCAAAACTGGAAAGAAGCTTTCTGAGAAACTGCTCTGTGTTCTGTTAATTCATCTCACAGAGTTACATCTTTCCCTTCAAGAAGCCTTTCGCTAAGGCTGTTCTTGTGGAATTGGCAAAGGGATATTTGGAAGCCCATAGAGGGCTATGGTGAAAAAGGAAATATCTTCCGTTCAAAACTGGAAAGAAGCTTTCTGAGAAACTGCTCTGTGTTCTGTTAATTCATCTCACAGAGTTACATCTTTCCCTTCAAGAAGCCTTTCGCTAAGGCTGTTCTTGTGGAGTTGGCAAAGGGATATTTGGAAGCCCATAGAGGGCTATGGTGAAAAAGGAAATATCTTCCGTTCAAAACTGGAAAGAAGCTTTCTGAGAAACTGCTCTGTGTTCTGTTAATTCATCTCACAGAGTTACATCTTTCCCTTCAAGAAGCCTTTCGCTAAGGCTGTTCTTGTGGAATTGGCAAAGGGATATTTGGAAGCCCATAGAGGGCTATGGTGAAAAAGGAAATATCTTCCGTTCAAAACTGGAAAGAAGCTTTCTGACAAACTGCTCTGTGTTCTGTTAATTCATCTCACAGAGGTACATCTTTCCCTTCAAGAAGCCTTTCGCTAAGGCTGTTCTTGTGGAATTGGCAAAGGGATATTTGGAAGCCCATAGAGGGCTATGGTGAAAAAGGAAATATCTTCCGTTCAAAACTGGAAAGAAGCTTTCTGAGAAACTGCTCTGTGTTCTGTTAATTCATCTCACAGAGTTACATCTTTCTCTTCAAGAAGCCTTTCGCTAAGGCTGTTCTTGTGGAATTGGCAAAGGGATATTTGGAAGCCCATAGAGGGCTATGGTGAAAAAGGAAATATCTTCCGTTCAAAACTGGAAAGAAGCTTTCTGAGAAACTGCTCTGTGTTCTGTTAATTCATCTCACAGAGTTACATCTTTCCCTTCAAGAAGCCTTTCGCTAAGGCTGTTCTTGTGGAATTGGCAAAGGGATATTTGGAAGCCCATAGAGGGCTATGGTGAAAAAGGAAATATCTTCCGTTCAAAACTGGAAAGAAGCTTTCTGAGAAACTGCTCTGTGTTCTGTTAATTCATCTCACAGAGTTACATCTTTCCCTTCAAGAAGCCTTTCGCTAAGGCTGTTCTTGTGGAATTGGCAAAGGGATATTTGGAAGCCCATAGAGGGCTATGGTGAAAAAGGAAATATCTTCCGTTCAAAACTGGAAAGAAGCTTTCTGAGAAACTGCTCTGTGTTCTGTTAATTCATCTCACAGAGTTACATCTTTCCCTTCAAGAAGCCTTTCGCTAAGGCTGTTCTTGTGGAATTGGCAAAGGGATATTTGGAAGCCCATAGAGGGCTATGGTGAAAAAGGAAATATCTTCCGTTCAAAACTGGAAAGAAGCTTTCTGAGAAACTGCCCTGTGTTCTGTTAATTCATCTCACAGAGTTACATCTTTCCCTTCAAGAAGCCTTTCGCTAAGGCTGTTCTTGTGGAATTGGCAAAGGGATATTTGGAAGCCCATAGAGGGCTATGGTGAAAAAGGAAATATCTTCCGTTCAAAACTGGAAAGAAGCTTTCTGAGAAACTGCTCTGTGTTCTGTTAATTCATCTCACAGAGTTACATCTTTCCCTTCAAGAAGCCTTTCGCTAAGGCTGTTCTTGTGGAATTGGCAAAGGGATATTTGGAAGCCCATAGAGGGCTATGGTGAAAAAGGAAATATCTTCCGTTCAAAACTGGAAAGAAGCTTTCTGTGAAACTGCTCTGTGTTCTGTTAATTCATCTCACAGAGTTACATCTTTCCCTTCAAGAAGCCTTTCGCTAAGGCTGTTCTTGTGGAATTGGCAAAGGGATATTTGGAAGCCCATAGAGGGCTACGGTGAAAAAGGAAATATCTTCCGTTCAAAACTGGAAAGAAGCTTTCTGAGAAACTGCTCTGTGTTCTGTTAATTCATCTCACAGAGTTACATCTTTCCCTTCAAGAAGCCTTTCGCTAAGGCTGTTCTTGTGGAATTGGCAAAGGGATATTTGGAAGCCCATAGAGGGCTATGGTGAAAAAGGAAATATCTTCCGTTCAAAACTGGAAAGAAGCTTTCTGAGAAACTGCTCTGTGTTCTGTTAATTCATCTCACAGAGTTACATCTTTCCCTTCAAGAAGCCTTTCGCTAAGGCTGTTCTTGTGGAATTGGCAAAGGGATATTTGGAAGCCCATAGAGGGCTACGGTGAAAAAGGAAATATCTTCCGTTCAAAACTGGAAAGAAGCTTTCTGAGAAACTGCTCTGTGTTCTGTTAATTCATCTCACAGAGTTACATCTTTCCCTTCAAGAAGCCTTTCGCTAAGGCTGTTCTTGTGGAATTGGCAAAGGGATATTTGGAAGCCCATAGAGGGCTATGGTGAAAAAGGAAATATCTTCCGTTCAAAACTGGAAAGAAGCTTTCTGAGAAACTGCTCTGTGTTCTGTTAATTCATCTCACAGAGTTACATCTTTCCCTTCAAGAAGCCTTTCGCTAAGGCTGTTCTTGTGGAATTGGCAAAGGGATATTTGGAAGCCCATAGAGGGCTATGGTGAAAAAGGAAATATCTTCCGTTCAAAACTGGAAAGAAGCTTTCTGAGAAACTGCTCTGTGTTCTGTTAATTCATCTCACAGAGTTACATCTTTCCCTTCAAGAAGCCTTTCGCTAAGGCTGTTCTTGTGGAATTGGCAAAGGGATATTTGGAAGCCCATAGAGGGCTACGGTGAAAAAGGAAATATCTTCCGTTCAAAACTGGAAAGAAGCTTTCTGAGAAACTGCTCTGTGTTCTGTTAATTCATCTCACAGAGTTACATCTTTCCCTTCAAGAAGCCTTTCGCTAAGGCTGTTCTTGTGGAATTGGCAAAGGGATATTTGGAAGCCCATAGAGGGCTACGGTGAAAAAGGAAATATCTTCCGTTCCAAACTGGAAAGAAGCTTTCTGAGAAACTGCTCTGTGTTCTGTTAATTCATCTCACAGAGTTACGTCTTTCCCTTCAAGAAGCCTTTCGCTAAGGCTATTCTTGTGGAATTGGCAAAGGGATATTTGGAAGCCCATAGAGGGCTATGGTGAAAAAGGAAATATCTTCCGTTCAAAACTGGAAAGAAGCTTTCTGAGAAACTGCTCTGTGTTCTGTTAATTCATCTCACAGAGTTACATCTTTCCCTTCAAGAAGCCTTTCGCTAAGGCTGTTCTTGTGGAATTGGCAAGGGGATATTTGGAAGCCCATAGAGGGCTATGGTGAAAAAGGAACTATCTTCCGTTCAAAACTGGAAAGAAGCTTTCTGAGAAACTGCTCTGTGTTCTGTTAATTCATCTCACAGAGTTACATCTTTCCCTTCAAGAAGCCTTTCGCTAAGGCTGTTCTTGTGGAATTGGCAAAGGGATATTTGGGAGCCCATAGAGGGCTATGGTGAAAAAGGAAATATCTTCCGTTCAAAACTGGAAAGAAGCTTTCTGAGAAACTGCTCTGTGTTCTGTTAATTCATCTCACAGAGTTACATCTTTCCCTTCAAGAAGCCTTTCGCTAAGGCTGTTCTTGTGGAATTGGCAAAGGGATATTTGGAAGCCCATAGAGTGCTACGGTGAAAAAGGAAATATCTTCCGTTCAAAACTGGAAAGAAGCTTTCTGAGATACTGCTCTGTGTTCTGTTAATTCATCTCACAGAGTTACATCTTTCCCTTCAAGAAGCCTTTCGCTAAGGCTGTTCTTGTGGAATTGGCAAAGGGATATTTGGAAGCCCATAGAGGGCTATGGTGAAAAAGGAAATATCTTCCGTTCAAAACTGGAAAGAAGCTTTCTGAGAAACTGCTCTGTGTTCTGTTAATTCATCTCACAGAGTTACATCTTTCCCTTCAAGAAGCCTTTCGCTAAGGCTGTTCTTGTGGAATTGGCAAAGGGATATTTGGAAGCCCATAGAGGGCTATGGTGAAAAAGGAAATATCTTCCGTTCAAAACTGGAAAGAAGCTTTCTGAGAAACTGCTCTGTGTTCTGTTAATTCATCTCACAGAGTTACATCTTTCCCTTCAAGAAGCCTTTCGCTAAGGCTGTTCTTGTGGAGTTGGCAAAGGGATATTTGGAAGCCCATAGAGGGCTATGGTGAAAAAGGAAATATCTTCCGTTCAAAACTGGAAAGAAGCTTTCTGAGAAACTGCTCTGTGTTCTGTTAATTCATCTCACAGAGTTACATCTTTCCCTTCAAGAAGCCTTTCGCTAAGGCTGTTCTTGTGGAATTGGCAAAGGGATATTTGGAAGCCCATAGAGGGCTATGGTGAAAAAGGAAATATCTTCCGTTCAAAACTGGAAAGAAGCTTTCTGAGAAACTGCCCTGTGTTCTGTTAATTCATCTCACAGAGTTACATCTTTCCCTTCAAGAAGCCTTTCGCTAAGGCTGTTCTTGTGGAATTGGCAAAGGGATATTTGGAAGCCCATAGAGGGCTATGGTGAAAAAGGAAATATCTTCCGTTCAAAACTGGAAAGAAGCTTTCTGAGAAACTGCTCTGTGTTCTGTTAATTCATCTCACAGAGTTACATCTTTCCCTTCAAGAAGCCTTTCGCTAAGGCTGTTCTTGTGGAATTGGCAAAGGGATATTTGGAAGCCCATAGAGGGCTACGGTGAAAAAGGAAATATCTTCCGTTCAAAACTGGAAAGAAGCTTTCTGAGAAACTGCTCTGTGTTCTGTTAATTCATCTCACAGAGTTACATCTTTCCCTTCAAGAAGCCTTTCGCTAAGGCTGTTCTTGTGGAATTGGCAAAGGGATATTTGGAAGCCCATAGAGGGCTATGGTGAAAAAGGAAATATCTTCCGTTCAAAACTGGAAAGAAGCTTTCTGAGAAACTGCTCTGTGTTCTGTTAATTCATCTCACAGAGTTACATCTTTCCCTTCAAGAAGCCTTTCGCTAAGGCTGTTCTTGTGGAATTGGCAAAGGGATATTTGGAAGCCCATAGAGGGCTACGGTGAAAAAGGAAATATCTTCCGTTCAAAACTGGAAAGAAGCTTTCTGAGATACTGCTCTGTGTTCTGTTAATTCATCTCACAGAGTTACATCTTTCCCTTCAAGAAGCCTTTCGCTAAGGCTGTTCTTGTGGAATTGGCAAAGGGATATTTGGAAGCCCATAGAGGGCTACGGTGAAAAAGGAAATATCTTCCGTTCAAAACTGGAAAGAAGCTTTCTGAGATACTGCTCTGTGTTCTGTTAATTCATCTCACAGAGTTACATCTTTCCCTTCAAGAAGCCTTTCGCTAAGGCTGTTCTTGTGGAATTGGCAAAGGGATATTTGGAAGCCCATAGAGGGCTATGGTGAAAAAGGAAATATCTTCCGTTCAAAACTGGAAAGAAGCTTTCTGAGAAACTGCTCTGTGTTCTGTGAATTCATCTCACAGAGTTACATCTTTCCCTTCAAGAAGCCTTTCGCTAAGGCTGTTCTTGTGGAATTGGCAAAGGGATATTTGGAAACCCATAGAGGGCTATGGTGAAAAAGGAAATATCTTCCGTTCAAAACTGGAAAGAAGCTTTCTGAGAAACTGCTCTGTGTTCTGTTAATTCATCTCACAGAGTTACATCTTTCCCTTCAAGAAGCCTTTCGCTAAGGCTGTTCTTGTGGAATTGGCAAAGGGATATTTGGAAGCCCATAGAGGGCTATGGTGAAAAAGGAAATATCTTCCGTTCAAAACTGGAAAGAAGCTTTCTGAGAAACTGCTCTGTGTTCTGTTAATTCATCTCACAGAGTTACATCTTTCCCTTCAAGAAGCCTTTCGCTAAGGCTGTTCTTGTGGAATTGGCAAAGGGATATTTGGAAGCCCATAGAGGGCTATGGTGAAAAAGGAAATATCTTCCGTTCAAAACTGTAAAGAAGCTTTCTGAGAAACTGCTCTGTGTTCTGTTAATTCATCTCACAGAGTTACATCTTTCCCTTCAAGAAGCCTTTCGCTAAGGCTGTTCTTGTGGAGTTGGCAAAGGGATATTTGGAAGCCCATAGAGGGCTACGGTGAAAAAGGAAATATCTTCCGTTCAAAACTGGAAAGAAGCTTTCTGAGAAACTGCTCTGTGTTCTGTTAATTCATCTCACAGAGTTACATCTTTCCCTTCAAGAAGCCTTTCGCTAAGGCTGTTCTTGTGGAATTGGCAAAGGGATATTTGGAAGCCCATAGAGGGCTATGGTGAAAAAGGAAATATCTTCCGTTCAAAACTGGAAAGAAGCTTTCTGAGAAACTGCTCTGTGTTCTGTTAATTCATCTCACAGAGTTACATCTTTCCCTTCAAGAAGCCTTTCGCTAAGGCTGTTCTTGTGGAATTGGCAAAGGGATATTTGGAAGCCCATAGAGGGCTATGGTGAAAAAGGAAATATCTTCCGTTCAAAACTGGAAAGAAGCTTTCTGAGAAACTGCTCTGTGTTCTGTTAATTCATCTCACAGAGTTACATCTTTCCCTTCAAGAAGCCTTTCGCTAAGGCTGTTCTTGTGGAATTGGCAAAGGGATATTTGGAAGCCCATAGAGGGCTATGGTGAAAAAGGAAATATCTTCCGTTCAAAACTGGAAAGAAGCTTTCTGAGAAACTGCTCTGTGTTCTGTTAATTCATCTCACAGAGTTACATCTTTCCCTTCAAGAAGCCTTTCGCTAAGGCTGTTCTTGTGGAATTGGCAAAGGGATATTTGGAAGCCCATAGAGGGCTATGGTGAAAAAGGAAATATCTCCCGTTCAAAACTGGAAAGAAGCTTTCTGAGAAACTGCTCTGTGTCCTGTTAATTCATCTCACAGAGTTACATCTTTCCCTTCAAGAAGCCTTTCGCTAAGGCTGTTCTTGTGGAATTGGCAAAGGGATATTTGGAAGCCCATAGAGGGCTACGGTGAAAAAGGAAATATCTTCCGTTCCAAACTGGAAAGAAGCTTTCTGAGATACTGCTCTGTGTTCTGTTAATTCATCTCACAGAGTTACATCTTTCCCTTCAAGAAGCCTTTCGCTAAGGCTGTTCTTGTGGAATTGGCAAAGGGATATTTGGAAGCCCATAGAGGGCTATGGTGAAAAAGGAAATATCTTCCGTTCCAAACTGGAAAGAAGCTTTCTGAGAAACTGCTCTGTGTTCTGTTAATTCATCTCACAGAGTTACATCTTTCCCTTCAAGAAGCCTTTCGCTAAGGCTGTTCTTGTGGAGTTGGCAAAGGGATATTTGGAAGCCCATAGAGGGCTATGGTGAAAAAGCAAATATCTTCCGTTCAAAACTGGAAAGAACCTTTCTGAGAAACTGCTCTGTGTTCTGTTAATTCATCTCACAGAGTTACATCTTTCCCTTCAAGAAGCCTTTCGCTAAGGCTGTTCTTGTGGAATTGGCAAAGGGATATTTGGAAGCCCATAGAGGGCTACGGTGAAAAAGGAAATATCTTCCGTTCAAAACTGGAAAGAAGCTTTCTGAGAAACTGCTCTGTGTTCTGTTAATTCATCTCACAGAGTTACATCTTTCCCTTCAAGAAGCCTTTCGCTAAGGCTGTTCTTGTGGAGTTGGCAAAGGGATATTTGGAAGCCCATAGAGGGCTATGGTGAAAAAGGAAATATCTTCCATTCAAAACTGGAAAGAAGCTTTCTGAGAAACTGCTCTGTGTTCTGTTAATTCATCTCACAGAGTTACATCTTTCCCTTCAAGAAGCCTTTCGCTAAGGCTGTTCTTGTGGAATTGGCAAAGGGATATTTGGAAGCCCATAGAGGGCTACGGTGAAAAAGGAAATATCTTCCGTTCAAAACTGGAAAGAAGCTTTCTGAGAAATTGCTCTGTGTTCTGTTAATTCATCTCACAGAGTTACATCTTTCCCTTCAAGAAGCCTTTCGCTAAGGCTGTTCTTGTGGAATTGGCAAAGGGATATTTGGAAGCCCATAGAGGGCTACGGTGAAAAAGGAAATATCTTCCGTTCAAAACTGGAAAGAAGCTTTCTGAGAAACTGCTCTGTGTTCTGTTAATTCATCTCACAGAGTTACATCTTTCCCTTCAAGAAGCCTTTCGCTAAGGCTGTTCTTGTGGAATTGGCAAAGGGATATTTGGAAGCCCATAGAGGGCTATGGTGAAAAAGGAAATATCTTCCGTTCAAAACTGGAAAGAAGCTTTCTGAGAAACTGCTCTGTGTTCTGTTAATTCATCTCACAGAGTTACATCTTTCCCTTCAAGAAGCCTTTCGCTAAGGCTGTTCTTGTGGAATTGGCAAAGGGATATTTGGAAGCCCATAGAGGGCTACGGTGAAAAAGGAAATATCTTCCGTTCAAAACTGGAAAGAAGCTTTCTGAGAAACTGCTCTGTGTTCTGTTAATTCATCTCACAGAGTTACATCTTTCCCTTCAAGAAGCCTTTCGCTAAGGCTGTTCTTGTGGAATTGGCAAAGGGATATTTGGAAGCCCATAGAGGGCTATGGTGAAAAAGGAAATATCTTCCGTTCAAAACTGGAAAGAAGCTTTCTGAGAAACTGCTCTGTGTTCTGTTAATTCATCTCACAGAGTTACATCTTTCCCTTCAAGAAGCCTTTCGCTAAGGCTGTTCTTGTGGAATTGGCAAAGGGATATTTGGAAGCCCATAGAGGGCTATGGTGAAAAAGGAAATATCTTCCGTTCAAAACTGGAAAGAAGCTTTCTGAGAAACTGCTCTGTGTTCTGTTAATTCATCTCACAGAGTTACATCTTTCCCTTCAAGAAGCCTTTCGCTAAGGCTGTTCTTGTGGAATTGGCAAAGGGATATTTGGAAGCCCGTAGAGGGCTATGGTGAAAAAGGAAATATCTTCCGTTCAAAACTGGAAAGAAGCTTTCTGAGAAACTGCTCTGTGTTCTGTTAATTCATCTCACAGAGTTACATCTTTCCCTTCAAGAAGCCTTTCGCTAAGGCTGTTCTTGTGGAATTGGCAAAGGGATATTTGGAAGCCCATAGAGGGCTATGGTGAAAAAGGAAATATCTTCCGTTCAAAACTGGAAAGAAGCTTTCTGAGAAACTGCTCTGTGTTCTGTTAATTCATCTCACAGAGTTACATCTTTCCCTTCAAGAAGCCTTTCGCTAAGGCTGTTCTTGTGGAATTGGCAAAGGGATATTTGGAAGCCCATAGAGGGCTATGGTGAAAAAGGAAATATCTTCCGTTCAAAACTGGAAAGAAGCTTTCTGAGAAACTGCTCTGTGTTCTGTTAATTCATCTCACAGAGTTACATCTTTCCCTTCAAGAAGCCTTTCGCTAAGGCTGTTCTTGTGGAATTGGCAAAGGGATATTTGGAAGCCCATAGAGGGCTACGGTGAAAAAGGAAATATCTTCCGTTCAAAACTGGAAAGAAGCTTTCTGAGAAACTGCTCTGTGTTCTGTTAATTCATCTCACAGAGTTACATCTTTCCCTTCAAGAAGCCTTTCGCTAAGGCTGTTCTTGTGGAATTGGCAAAGGGATATTTGGAAGCCCATAGAGGGCTACGGTGAAAAAGGAAATATCTTCCGTTCCAAACTGGAAAGAAGCTTTCTTAGAAACTGCTCTGTGTTCTGTTAATTCATCTCACAGAGTTACATCTTTCCCTTCAAGAAGCCTTTCGCTAAGGCTATTCTTGTGGAATTGGCAAAGGGATATTTGGAAGCCCATAGAGGGCTATGGTGAAAAAGGAAATATCTTCCGTTCAAAACTGGAAAGAAGCTTTCTGAGAAACTGCTCTGTGTTCTGTTAATTCATCTCACAGAGTTACATCTTTCCCTTCAAGAAGCCTTTCGCTAAGGCTGTTCTTGTGGAATTGGCAAAGGGATATTTGGAAGCCCATAGAGGGCTATGGTGAAAAAGGAAATATCTTCCGTTCAAAACTGGAAAGAAGCTTTCTGAGAAACTGCTCTGTGTTCTGTTAATTCATCTCACAGAGTTACATCTTTCCCTTCAAGAAGCCTTTCGCTAAGGCTGTTCTTGTGGAATTGGCAAAGGGATATTTGGAAGCCCATAGAGGGCTATGGTGAAAAAGGAAATATCTTCCGTTCAAAACTGGAAAGAAGCTTTCTGAGAAACTGCTCTGTGTTCTGTTAATTCATCTCACAGAGTTACATCTTTCCCTTCAAGAAGCCTTTCGCTAAGGCTGTTCTTGTGGAATTGGCAAAGGGATATTTGGAAGCCCATAGAGGGCTACGGTGAAAAAGGAAATATCTTCCGTTCAAAACTGGAAAGAAGCTTTCTGAGATACTGCTCTGTGTTCTGTTAATTCATCTCACAGAGTTACATCTTTCCCTTCAAGAAGCCTTTCGCTAAGGCTGTTCTTGTGGAATTGGCAAAGGGATATTTGGAAGCCCATAGAGGGCTATGGTGAAAAAGGAAATATCTTCCGTTCAAAACTGGAAAGAAGCTTTCTGAGAAACTGCTCTGTGTTCTGTTAATTCATCTCACAGAGTTACATCTTTCCCTTCAAGAAGCCTTTCGCTAAGGCTGTTCTTGTGGAATTGGCAAAGGGATATTTGGAAGCCCATAGAGGGCTATGGTGAAAAAGGAAATATCTTCCGTTCAAAACTGGAAAGAAGCTTTCTGAGAAACTGCTCTGTGTTCTGTTAATTCATCTCACAGAGTTACATCTTTCCCTTCAAGAAGCCTTTCGCTAAGGCTTTTCTTGTGGAATTGGCAAAGGGATATTTGGAAGCCCATAGAGGGCTATGGTGAAAAAGGAAATATCTTCCGTTCAAAACTGGAAAGAAGCTTTCTGAGAAACTGCTCTGTGTTCTGTTAATTCATCTCACAGAGTTACATCTTTCCCTTCAAGAAGCCTTTCGCTAAGGCTGTTCTTGTGGAATTGGCAAAGGGATATTTGGAAGCCCATAGAGGGCTATGGTGAAAAAGGAAATATCTTCCGTTCAAAACTGGAAAGAAGCTTTCTGAGAAACTGCTCTGTGTTCTGTTAATTCATCTCACAGAGTTACATCTTTCCCTTCAAGAAGCCTTTCGCTAAGGCTTTTCTTGTGGAATTGGCAAAGGGATATTTGGAAGCCCATAGAGGGCTATGGTGAAAAAGGAAATATCTTCCGTTCAAAACTGGAAAGAAGCTTTCTGAGAAACTGCTCTGTGTTCTGTTAATTCATCTCACAGAGTTACATCTTTCCCTTCAAGAAGCCTTTCGCTAAGGCTGTTCTTGTGGAATTGGCAAAGGGATATTTGGAAGCCCATAGAGGGCTACGGTGAAAAAGGAAATATCTTTCGTTCAAAACTGGAAAGAAGCTTTCTGAGAAACTGCTCTGTGTTCTGTTAATTCATCTCACAGCGTTACATCTTTCCCTTCAAGAAGCCTTTCGCTAAGGCTGTTCTTGTGGAATTGCCAAGGGATATTTGGAAGCCCATAGAGGGCTATGGTGAAAAAGGAAATATCTTCCGTTCAAAACTGGAAAGAAGCTTTCTGAGAAACTGCTCTGTGTTCTGTTAATTCATCTCACAGAGTTACATCTTTCCCTTCAAGAAGCCTTTCGCTAAGGCTGTTCTTGTGGAATTGGCAAAGGGATATTTGGAAGCCCATAGAGGGCTACGGTGAAAAAGGAAATATCTTCCGTTCAAAACTGGAAAGAAGCTTTCTGAGAAACTGCTCTGTGTTCTGTTAATTCATCTCACAGAGTTACATCTTTCCCTTCAAGAAGCCTTTCGCTAAGGCTGTTCTTGTGGAATTGGCAAAGGGATATTTGGAAGCCCATAGAGGGCTATGGTGAAAAAGGAAATATCTTCCGTTCAAAACTGGAAAGAAGCTTTCTGAGAAACTGCTCTGTGTTCTGTTAATTCATCTCACAGAGTTACATCTTTCCCTTCAAGAAGCCTTTCGCTAAGGCTGTTCTTGTGGAATTGGCAAAGGGATATTTGGAAGCCCATAGAGGGCTATGGTGAAAAAGGAAATATCTTCCGTTCAAAACTGGAAAGAAGCTTTCTGAGAAACTGCTCTGTGTTCTGTTAATTCATCTCACAGAGTTACATCTTTCCCTTCAAGAAGCCTTTCGCTAAGGCTGTTCTTGTGGAATTGGCAAAGGGATATTTGGAAGCCCATAGAGGGCTATGGTGAAAAAGGAAATATCTTCCGTTCAAAACTGGAAAGAAGCTTTTGAGAAACTGCTCTGTGTTCTGTTAATTCATCTCACAGAGTTACATCTTTCCCTTCAAGAAGCCTTTCGCTAAGGCTGTTCTTGTGGAATTGGCAAAGGGATATTTGGAAGCCCATAGAGGGCTACGGTGAAAAAGGAAATATCTTCCGTTCAAAACTGGAAAGAAGCTTTCTGAGATACTGCTCTGTGTTCTGTTAATTCATCTCACAGAGTTACATCTTTCCCTTCAAGAAGCCTTTCGCTAAGGCTGTTCTTGTGGAATTGGCAAAGGGATATTTGGAAGCCCATAGAGGGCTATGGTGAAAAAGGAAATATCTTCCGTTCCAAACTGGAAAGAAGCTTTCTGAGAAACTGCTCTGTGTTCTGTTAATTCATCTCACAGAGTTACATCTTTCCCTTCAAGAAGCCTTTCGCTAAGGCTGTTCTTGTGGAGTTGGCAAAGGGATATTTGGAAGCCCATAGAGGGCTATGGTGAAAAAGGAAATATCTTCCGTTCAAAACTGGAAAGAAGCTTTCTGAGAAACTGCTCTGTGTTCTGTTAATTCATCTCACAGAGTTACATCTTTCCCTTCAAGAAGCCTTTCGCTAAGGCTGTTCTTGTGGAATTGGCAAAGGGATATTTGGAAGCCCATAGAGGGCTATGGTGAAAAAGGAAATATCTTCCGTTCAAAACTGGAAAGAAGCTTTCTGAGAAACTGCTCTGTGTTCTGTTAATTCATCTCACAGAGTTACATCTTTCCCTTCAAGAAGCCTTTCGCTAAGGCTGTTCTTGTGGAATTGGCAAAGGGATATTTGGAAGCCCATAGAGGGCTATGGTGAAAAAGGAAATATCTTCCGTTCAAAACTGGAAAGAAGCTTTCTGAGAAACTGCTCTGTGTTCTGTTAATTCATCTCACAGAGTTACATCTTTCCCTTCAAGAAGCCTTTCGCTAAGGCTGTTCTTGTGGAATTGGCAAAGGGATATTTGGAAGCCCATAGAGGGCTATGGTGAAAAAGGAAATATCTTCCGTTCAAAACTGGAAAGAAGCTTTCTGAGAAACTGCTCTGTGTTCTGTTAATTCATCTCACAGAGTTACATCTTTCCCTTCAAGAAGCCTTTCGCTAAGGCTGTTCTTGTGGAGTTGGCAAAGGGATATTTGGAAGCCCATAGAGGGCTATGGTGAAAAAGGAAATATCTTCCGTTCAAAACTGGAAAGAAGCTTTCTGAGAAACTGCTCTGTGTTCTGTTAATTCATCTCACAGAGTTACATCTTTCCCTTCCAGAAGCCTTTCGCTAAGGCTGTTCTTGTGGAATTGGCAAAGGGATATTTGGAAGCCCATAGAGGGCTATGGTGAAAAAGGAAATATCTTCCGTTCAAAACTGGAAAGAAGCTTTCTGAGAAACTGCTCTGTGTTCTGTTAATTCATCTCACAGAGGTACATCTTTCCCTTCAAGAAGCCTTTCGCTAAGGCTGTTCTTGTGGAATTGGCAAAGGGATATTTGGAAGCCCATAGAGGGCTATGGTGAAAAAGGAAATATCTTCCGTTCAAAACTGGAAAGAAGCTTTCTGAGAAACTGCTCTGTGTTCTGTTAATTCATCTCACAGAGTTACATCTTTCCCTTCAAGAAGCCTTTCGCTAAGGCTGTTCGTGTGGAATTGGCAAAGGGATATTTGGAAGCCCTTAGAGGGCTATGGTGAAAAAGGAAATATCTTCCGTTCAAAACTGGAAAGAAGCTTTCTGAGAAACTGCTCTGTGTTCTGTTAATTCATCTCACAGAGTTACATCTTTCCCTTCAAGAAGCCTTTCGCTAAGGCTGTTCTTGTGGAATTGGCAAAGGGATATTTGGAAGCCCATAGAGGGCTATGGTGAAAAAGGAAATATCTTCCGTTCAAAACTGGAAAGAAGCTTTCTGAGAAACTGCCCTGTGTTCTGTTAATTCATCTCACAGAGTTACATCTTTCCCTTCAAGAAGCCTTTCGCTAAGGCTGTTCTTGTGGAATTGGCAAAGGGATATTTGGAAGCCCATAGAGGGCTATGGTGAAAAAGGAAATATCTTCCGTTCAAAACTGGAAAGAAGCTTTCTGAGAAACTGCTCTGTGTTCTGTTAATTCATCTCACAGAGTTACATCTTTCCCTTCAAGAAGCCTTTTGCTAAGGCTGTTCTTGTGGAATTGGCAAAGGGATATTTGGAAGCCCATAGAGGCCTATGGTGAAAAAGGAAATATCTTCCGTTCAAAACTGGAAAGAAGCTTTCTGTGAAACTGCTCTGTGTTCTGTTAATTCATCTCACAGAGTTACATCTTTCCCTTCAAGAAGCCTTTCGCTAAGGCTGTTCTTGTGGAATTGGCAAAGGGATATTTGGAAGCCCATAGAGGGCTACGGTGAAAAAGGAAATATCTTCCGTTCAAAACTGGAAAGAAGCTTTCTGAGAAACTGCTCTGTGTTCTGTTAATTCATCTCACAGAGTTACATCTTTCCCTTCAAGAAGCCTTTCGCTAAGGCTGTTCTTGTGGAATTGGCAAAGGGATATTTGGAAGCCCATAGAGGGCTATGGTGAAAAAGGAAATATCTTCCGTTCAAAACTGGAAAGAAGCTTTCTGAGAAACTGCTCTGTGTTCTGTTAATTCATCTCACAGAGTTACATCTTTCCCTTCAAGAAGCCTTTCGCTAAGGCTGTTCTTGTGGAATTGGCAAAGGGATATTTGGAAGCCCATAGAGGGCTACGGTGAAAAAGGAAATATCTTCCGTTCAAAACTGGAAAGAAGCTTTCTGAGAAACTGCTCTGTGTTCTGTTAATTCATCTCACAGAGTTACATCTTTCCCTTCAAGAAGCCTTTCGCTAAGGCTGTTCTTGTGGAATTGGCAAAGGGATATTTGGAAGCCCATAGAGGGCTATGGTGAAAAAGGAAATATCTTCCGTTCAAAACTGGAAAGAAGCTTTCTGAGAAACTGCTCTGTGTTCTGTTAATTCATCTCACAGAGTTACATCTTTCCCTTCAAGAAGCCTTTCGCTAAGGCTGTTCTTGTGGAATTGGCAAAGGGATATTTGGAAGCCCATAGAGGGCTATGGTGAAAAAGGAAATATCTTCCGTTCAAAACTGGAAAGAAGCTTTCTGAGAAACTGCTCTGTGTTCTGTTAATTCATCTCACAGAGTTACATCTTTCCCTTCAAGAAGCCTTTCGCTAAGGCTGTTCTTGTGGAATTGGCAAAGGGATATTTGGAAGCCCATAGAGGGCTATGGTGAAAAAGGAAATATCTTCCGTTCAAAACTGGAAAGAAGCTTTCTGAGAAACTGCTCTGTGTTCTGTTAATTCATCTCACAGAGTTACATCTTTCCCTTCAAGAAGCCTTTCGCTAAGGCTGTTCTTGTGGAATTGGCAAAGGGATATTTGGAAGCCCATAGAGGGCTACGGTGAAAAAGGAAATATCTTCCGTTCAAAACTGGAAAGAAGCTTTCTGAGATACTGCTCTGTGTTCTGTTAATTCATCTCACAGAGTTACATCTTTCCCTTCAAGAAGCCTTTCGCTAAGGCTGTTCTTGTGGAATTGGCAAAGGGATATTTGGAAGACTTTAGAGGGCTATGGTGAAAAAGGAAATATCTTCCGTTCCAAACTGGAAAGAAGCTTTCTGAGAAACTGCTCTGTGTTCTGTTAATTCATCTCACAGAGTTACATCTTTCCCTTCAAGAAGCCTTTCGCTAAGGCTGTTCTTGTGGAGTTGGCAAAGGGATATTTGGAAGCCCATAGAGGGCTATGGTGAAAAAGGAAATATCTTCCGTTCAAAACTGGAAAGAAGCTTTCTGAGAAACTGCTCTGTGTTCTGTTAATTCATCTCACAGAGTTACATCTTTCCCTTCAAGAAGCCTTTCGCTAAGGCTGTTCTTGTGGAATTGGCAAAGGGATATTTGGAAGCCCATAGAGGGCTATGGTGAAAAAGGAAATATCTTCCGTTCAAAACTGGAAAGAAGCTTTCTGAGAAACTGCTCTGTGTTCTGTTAATTCATCTCACAGAGTTACATCTTTCCCTTCAAGAAGCCTTTCGCTAAGGCTGTTCTTGTGGAATTGGCAAAGGGATATTTGGAAGCCCATAGAGGGCTATGGTGAAAAAGGAAATATCTTCCGTTCAAAACTGGAAAGAAGCTTTCTGAGAAACTGCTCTGTGTTCTGTTAATTCATCTCACAGAGTTACATATTTCCCTTCAAGAAGCCTTTCGCTAAGGCTGTTCTTGTGGAATTGGCAAAGGGATATTTGGAAGCCCATAGAGGGCTATGGTGAAAAAGGAAATATCTTCCGTTCAAAACTGGAAAGAAGCTTTCTGAGAAACTGCTCTGTGTTCTGTTAATTCATCTCACAGAGTTACATCTTTCCCTTCCAGAAGCCTTTCGCTAAGGCTGTTCTTGTGGAATTGGCAAAGGGATATTTGGAAGCCCATAGAGGGCTACGGTGAAAAAGGAAATATCTTCCGTTCAAAACTGGAAAGAAGCTTTCTGAGAAACTGCTCTGTGTTCTGTTAATTCATCTCACAGAGTTACATCTTTCCCTTCAAGAAGCCTTTCGCTAAGGCTGTTCTTGTGGAGTTGGCAAAGGGATATTTGGAAGCCCATAGAGGGCTACGGTGAAAAAGGAAATATCTTCCGTTCAAAACTGGAAAGAAGCTTTCTGAGAAACTGCTCTGTGTTCTGTTAATTCATCTCACAGAGTTACATCTTTCCCTTCAAGAAGCCTTTCGCTAAGGCTGTTCTTGTGGAGTTGGCAAAGGGATATTTGGAAGCCCATAGAGGGCTATGGTGAAAAAGGAAATATCTTCCATTCAAAACTGGAAAGAAGCTTTCTGAGAAACTGCTCTGTGTTCTGTTAATTCATCTCACAGAGTTACATCTTTCCCTTCAAGAAGCCTTTCGCTAAGGCTGTTCTTGTGGAATTGGCAAAGGGATATTTGGAAGCCCATAGAGGGCTATGGTGAAAAAGGAAATATCTTCCGTTCAAAACTGGAAAGAAGCTTTCTGAGAAACTGCTCTGTGTTCTGTTAATTCATCTCACAGAGTTACATCTTTCCCTTCAAGAAGCCTTTCGCTAAGGCTGTTCTTGTGGAATTGGCAAAGGGATATTTGGAAGCCCATAGAGGGCTATGGTGAAAAAGGTAATATCTTCCGTTCAAAACTGGAAAGAAGCTTTCTGAGAAACTGCTCTGTGTTCTGTTAATTCATCTCACAGAGTTACATCTTTCCCTTCAAGAAGCCTTTCGCTAAGGCTGTTCTTGTGGAATTGGCAAAGGGATATTTGGAAGCCCATAGAGGGCTATGGTGAAAAAGGAAATATCTTCCGTTCAAAACTGAAAAGAAGCTTTCTGAGAAACTGCTCTGTGTTCTGTTAATTCATCTCACAGAGTTACATCTTTGCCTTCAAGAAGCCTTTCGCTAAGGCTGTTCTTGTGGAATTGGCAAAGGGATATTTGGAAGCCCATAGAGGGCCATGGTGAAAAAGGAAATATCTTCCGTTCAAAACTGGAAAGAAGCTTTCTGAGAAACTGCTCTGTGTTCTGTTAATTCATCTCACAGAGTTACATCTTTCCCTTCAAGAAGCCTTTCGCTAAGGCTGTTCTTGTGGAATTGGCAAAGGGATATTTGGAAGCCCATAGAGGGCTACGGTGAAAAAGGAAATATCTTCCGTTCAAAACTGGAAAGAAGCTTTCTGAGAAACTGCTCTGTGTTCTGTTAATTCATCTCACAGAGTTAAATCTTTCCCTTCAAGAAGCCTTTCGCTAAGGCTGTTCTTGTGGAATTGGCAAAGGGATATTTGGAAGCCCCTAGAGGGCTATGGTGAAAAAGGAAATATCTTCCGTTCAAAACTGGAAAGAAGCTTTCTGAGAAACTGCTCTGTGTTCTGTTAATTCATCTCACAGAGTTACATCTTTCCCTTCAAGAAGCCTTTCGCTAAGGCTGTTCTTGTGGAATTGGCAAAGGGATATTTGGAAGCCCATAGAGGGCTATGGTGAAAAAGGAAATATCTTCCGTTCAAAACTGGAAAGAAGCTTTCTGAGAAACTGCTCTGTGTTCTGTTAATTCATCTCACAGAGTTACATCTTTCCCTTCCAGAAGCCTTTCGCTAAGGCTGTTCTTGTGGAATTGGCAAAGGGATATTTGGAAGCCCATAGAGGGCTACGGTGAAAAAGGAAATATCTTCCGTTCAAAACTGGAAAGAAGCTTTCTGAGAAACTGCTCTGTGTTCTGTTAATTCATCTCACAGAGTTACATCTTTCCCTTCAAGAAGCCTTTCGCTAAGGCTGTTCTTGTGGAGTTGGCAAAGGGATATTTGGAAGCCCATAGAGGGCTACGGTGAAAAAGGAAATATCTTCCGTTCAAAACTTGAAAGAAGCTTTCTGAGAAACTGCTCTGTGTTCTGTTAATTCATCTCACAGAGTTACATCTTTCCCTTCAAGAAGCCTTTCGCTAAGGCTGTTCTTGTGGAGTTGGCAAAGGGATATTTGGAAGCCCATAGAGGGCTATGGTGAAAAAGGAAATATCTTCCATTCAAAACTGGAAAGAAGCTTTCTGAGAAACTGCTCTGTGTTCTGTTAATTCATCTCACAGAGTTACATCTTTCCCTTCAAGAAGCCTTTCGCTAAGGCTGTTCTTGTGGAATTGGCAAAGGGATATTTGGAAGCCCATAGAGGGCTATGGTGAAAAAGGAAATATCTTCCGTTCAAAACTGGAAAGAAGCTTTCTGAGAAACTGCTCTGTGTTCTGTTAATTCATCTCACAGAGTTACATCTTTCCCTTCAAGAAGCCTTTCGCTAAGGCTGTTCTTGTGGAATTGGCAAAGGGATATTTGGAAGCCCATAGAGGGCTATGGTGAAAAAGGAAATATCTTCCGTTCAAAACTGGAAAGAAGCTTTCTGAGAAACTGCTCTGTGTTCTGTTAATTCATCTCACAGAGTTACATCTTTCCCTTCAAGAAGCCTTTCGCTAAGGCTGTTCTTGTGGAATTGGCAAAGGGATATTTGGAAGCCCATAGAGGGCTACGGTGAAAAAGGAAATATCTTCCGTTCAAAACTGGAAAGAAGCTTTCTGAGAAACTGCTCTGTGTTCTGTTAATTCATCTCACAGAGTTACATCTTTCCCTTCAAGAAGCCTTTCGCTAAGGCTGTTCTTGTGGAATTGGCAAAGGGATATTTGGAAGCCCATAGAGGGCTATGGTGAAAAAGGAAATATCTTCCGTTCAAAACTGGAAAGAAGCTTTCTGAGAAACTGCTCTGTGTTCTGTTAATTCATCTCACAGAGTTACATCTTTCCCTTCAAGAAGCCTTTCGCTAAGGCTGTTCTTGTGGAATTGGCAAAGGGATATTTGGAAGCCCATAGAGGGCTATGGTGAAAAAGGAAATATCTTCCGTTCAAAACTGGAAAGAAGCTTTCTGAGAAACTGCTCTGTGTTCTGTTAATTCATCTCACAGAGTTACATCTTTCCCTTCAAGAAGCCTTTCGCTAAGGCTGTTCTTGTGGAATTGGCAAAGGGATATTTGGAAGCCCATAGAGGGCTATGGTGAAAAAGGAAATATCTTCCGTTCAAAGCTGGAAAGAAGCTTTCTGAGAAACTGCTCTGTGTTCTGTTAATTCATCTCACAGAGTTACATCTTTCCCTTCAAGAAGCCTTTCGCTAAGGCTGTTCTTGTGGAATTGGCAAAGGGATATTTGGAAGCCCATAGAGGGCTACGGTGAAAAAGGAAATATCTTCCGTTCAAAACTGGAAAGAAGCTTTCTGAGAAACTGCTCTGTGTTCTGTTAATTCATCTCACAGAGTTACATCTTTCCCTTCAAGAAGCCTTTCGCTAAGGCTGTTCTTGTGGAATTGGCAAAGGGATATTTGGAAGCCCATAGAGGGCTACGGTGAAAAAGGAAATATCTTCCGTTCCAAACTGGAAAGAAGCTTTCTGAGAAACTGCTCTGTGTTCTGTTAATTCATCTCACAGAGTTACATCTTTCCCTTCAAGAAGCCTTTCGCTAAGGCTATTCTTGTGGAATTGGCAAAGGGATATTTGGAAGCCCATAGAGGGCTATGGTGAAAAAGGAAATATCTTCCGTTCAAAACTGGAAAGAAGCTTTCTGAGAAACTGCTCTGTGTTCTGTTAATTCATCTCACAGAGTTACATCTTTCCCTTCAAGAAGCCTTTCGCTAAGGCTGTTCTTGTGGAATTGGCAAAGGGATATTTGGAAGCCCATAGAGGGCTACGGTGAAAAAGGAAATATCTTCCGTTCAAAACTGGAAAGAAGCTTTCTGAGAAACTGCTCTGTGTTCTGTTAATTCATCTCACAGAGTTACATCTTTCCCTTCAAGAAGCCTTTCGCTAAGGCTGTTCTTGTGGAATTGGCAAAGGGATATTTGGAAGCCCATAGAGGGCTATGGTGAAAAAGGAAATATCTTCCGTTCAAAACTGGAAAGAAGCTTTCTGAGAAACTGCTCTGTGTTCTGTTAATTCATCTCACAGAGTTACATCTTTCCCTTCAAGAAGCCTTTCGCTAAGGCTGTTCTTGTGGAATTGGCAAAGGGATATTTGGAAGCCCATAGAGGGCTACGGTGAAAAAGGAAATATCTTCCGTTCAAAACTGGAAAGAAGCTTTCTGAGATACTGCTCTGTGTTCTGTTAATTCATCTCACAGAGTTACATCTTTCCCTTCAAGAAGCCTTTCGCTAAGGCTGTTCTTGTGGAATTGGCAAAGGGATATTTGGAAGCCCATAGAGGGCTATGGTGAAAAAGGAGATATCTTCCGTTCAAAACTGGAAAGAAGCTTTCTGAGAAACTGCTCTGTGTTCTGTTAATTCATCTCACAGAGTTACATCTTTCCCTTCAAGAAGCCTTTCGCTAAGGCTGTTCTTGTGGAATTGGCAAAGGGATATTTGGAAGCCCATAGAGGGCTATGGTGAAAAAGGAAATATCTTCCGTTCAAAATTGGAAAGAAGCTTTCTGAGAAACTGCTCTGTGTTCTGTTAATTCATCTCACAGAGTTACATCTTTCCCTTCAAGAAGCCTTTCGCTAAGGCTGTTCTTGTGGAATTGGCAAAGGGATATTTGGAAGCCCATAGAGGGCTATGGTGAAAAAGGAAATATCTTCCGTTCCAAACTGGAAAGAAGCTTTCTGAGAAACTGCTCTGTGTTCTGTTAATTCATCTCACAGAGTTACATCTTTCCCTTCAAGAATCCTTTCGCTAAGGCTGTTCTTGTGGAATTGGCAAAGGGATATTTGGAAGCCCATAGAGGGCTATGGTGAAAAAGGAAATATCTTCCGTTCAAAACTGGAAAGAAGCTTTCTGAGAAACTGCTCTGTGTTCTGTTAATTCATCTCACAGAGTTACATCTTTCCCTTCAAGAAGCCTTTCGCTAAGGCTGTTCTTGTGGAATTGGCAAAGGGATATTTGGAAGCCCATAGAGGGCTACGGTGAAAAAGGAAATATCTTCCGTTCAAAACTGGAAAGAAGCTTTCTGAGAAACTGCTCTGTGTTCTGTTAATTCATCTCACAGAGTTACATCTTTCCCTTCAAGAAGCCTTTCGCTAAGGCTGTTCTTGTGGAATTGGCAAAGGGATATTTGGAAGCCCATAGAGGGCTATGGTGAAAAAGGAAATATCTTCCGTTCAAAACTGGAAAGAAGCTTTCTGAGAAACTGCTCTGTGTTCTGTTAATTCATCTCACAGAGTTACATCTTTCCCTTCAAGAAGCCTTTCGCTAAGGCTGTTCTTGTGGAATTGGCAAAGGGATATTTGGAAGCCCATAGAGGGCTATGGTGAAAAAGGAAATATCTTCCGTTCAAAACTGGAAAGAAGCTTTCTGAGAAACTGCTCTGTGTTCTGTTAATTCATCTCACAGAGTTACATCTTTCCCTTCAAGAAGCCTTTCGCTAAGGCTGTTCTTGTGGAATTGGCAAAGGGATATTTGGAAGCCCATAGAGGGCTACGGTGAAAAAGGAAATATCTTCCGTTCAAAACTGGAAAGAAGCTTTCTGAGAAACTGCTCTGTGTTCTGTTAATTCATCTCACAGAGTTACATCTTTCCCTTCAAGAAGCCTTTCGCTAAGGCTGTTCTTGTGGAATTGGCAAAGGGATATTTGGAAGCCCATAGAGGGCTACGGTGAAAAAGGAAATATCTTCCGTTCAAAACTGGAAAGAAGCTTTCTGAGATACTGCTCTGTGTTCTGTTAATTCATCTCACAGAGTTACATCTTTCCCTTCAAGAAGCCTTTCGCTAAGGCTGTTCTTGTGGAATTGGCAAAGGGATATTTGGAAGCCCATAGAGGGCTATGGTGAAAAAGGAAATATCTTCCGTTCCAAACTGGAAAGAAGCTTTCTGAGAAACTGCTCTGTGTTCTGTTAATTCATCTCACAGAGTTACATCTTTCCCTTCAAGAAGCCTTTCGCTAAGGCTGTTCTTGTGGAGTTGGCAAAGGGATATTTGGAAGCCCATAGAGGGCTATGGTGAAAAAGGAAATATCTTCCGTTCAAAACTGGAAAGAAGCTTTCTGAGAAACTGCTCTGTGTTCTGTTAATTCATCTCACAGAGTTACATCTTTCCCTTCAAGAAGCCTTTCGCTAAGGCTATTCTTGTGGAATTGGCAAAGGGATATTTGGAAGCCCATAGAGGGCTATGGTGAAAAAGGAAATATCTTCCGTTCAAAACTGGAAAGAAGCTTTCTGAGAAACTGCTCTGTGTTCTGTTAATTCATCTCACAGAGTTACATCTTTCCCTTCAAGAAGCCTTTCGCTAAGGCTGTTCTTGTGGAATTGGCAAAGGGATATTTGGAAGCCCATAGAGGGCTACGGTGAAAAAGGAAATATCTTCCGTTCAAAACTGGAAAGAAGCTTTCTGAGAAACTGCTCTGTGTTCTGTTAATTCATCTCACAGAGTTACATCTTTCCCTTCAAGAAGCCTTTCGCTAAGGCTGTTCTTGTGGAATTGGCAAAGGGATATTTGGAAGCCCATAGAGGGCTATGGTGAAAAAGGAAATATCTTCCGTTCAAAACTGGAAAGAAGCTTTCTGAGAAACTGCTCTGTGTTCTGTTAATTCATCTCACAGAGTTACATCTTTCCCTTCAAGAAGCCTTTCGCTAAGGCTGTTCTTGTGGAATTGGCAAAGGGATATTTGGAAGCCCATAGAGGGCTACGGTGAAAAAGGAAATATCTTCCGTTCAAAACTGGAAAGAAGCTTTCTGAGATACTGCTCTGTGTTCTGTTAATTCATCTCACAGAGTTACATCTTTCCCTTCAAGAAGCCTTTCGCTAAGGCTGTTCTTGTGGAATTGGCAAAGGGATATTTGGAAGCCCATAGAGGGCTATGGTGAAAAAGGAAATATCTTCCGTTCAAAACTGGAAAGAAGCTTTCTGAGAAACTGCTCTGTGTTCTGTTAATTCATCTCACAGAGTTACATCTTTCCCTTCAAGAAGCCTTTCGCTAAGGCTGTTCTTGTGGAATTGGCAAAGGGATATTTGGAAGCCCATAGAGGGCTATGGTGAAAAAGGAAATATCTTCCGTTCAAAACTGGAAAGAAGCTTTCTGAGAAACTGCTCTGTGTTCTGTTAATTCATCTCACAGAGTTACATCTTTCCCTTCAAGAAGCCTTTCGCTAAGGCTGTTCTTGTGGAATTGGCAAAGGGATATTTGGAAGCCCATAGAGGGCTATGGTGAAAAAGGAAATATCTTCCGTTCAAAACTGGAAAGAAGCTTTCTGAGAAACTGCTCTGTGTTCTGTTAATTCATCTCACAGAGTTACATCTTTCCCTTCAAGAAGCCTTTCGCTAAGGCTGTTCTTGTGGAATTGGCAAAGGGATATTTGGAAGCCCATAGAGGGCTACGGTGAAAAAGGAAATATCTTCCGTTCAAAACTGGAAAGAAGCTTTCTGAGAAACTGCTCTGTGTTCTGTTAATTCATCTCACAGAGTTACATCTTTCCCTTCAAGAAGCCTTTCGCTAAGGCTGTTCTTGTGGAATTGGCAAAGGGATATTTGGAAGCCCATAGAGGGCTATGGTGAAAAAGGAAATATCTTCCGTTCAAAACTGGAAAGAAGCTTTCTGAGAAACTGCTCTGTGTTCTGTTAATTCATCTCACAGAGTTACATCTTTCCCTTCAAGAAGCCTTTCGCTAAGGCTGTTCTTGTGGAATTGGCAAAGGGATATTTGGAAGCCCATAGAGGGCTACGGTGAAAAAGGAAATATCTTCCGTTCAAAACTGGAAAGAAGCTTTCTGAGAAACTGCTCTGTGTTCTGTTAATTCATCTCACAGAGTTACATCTTTCCCTTCAAGAAGCCTTTCGCTAAGGCTGTTCTTGTGGAATTGGCAAAGGGATATTTGGAAGCCCATAGAGGGCTATGGTGAAAAAGGAAATATCTTCCGTTCAAAACTGGAAAGAAGCTTTCTGAGAAACTGCTCTGTGTTCTGTTAATTCATCTCACAGAGTTACATCTTTCCCTTCAAGAAGCCTTTCGCTAAGGCTGTTCTTGTGGAATTGGCAAAGGGATATTTGGAAGCCCATAGAGGGCTACGGTGAAAAAGGAAATATCTTCCGTTCAAAACTGGAAAGAAGCTTTCTGAGATACTGCTCTGTGTTCTGTTAATTCATCTCACAGAGTTACATCTTTCCCTTCAAGAAGCCTTTCGCTAAGGCTGTTCTTGTGGAATTGGCAAAGGGATATTTGGAAGCCCATAGAGGGCTATGGTGAAAAAGGAAATATCTTCCGTTCCAAACTGGAAAGAAGCTTTCTGAGAAACTGCTCTGTGTTCTGTTAATTCATCTCACAGAGTTACATCTTTCCCTTCAAGAAGCCTTTCGCTAAGGCTGTTCTTGTGGAGTTGGCAAAGGGATATTTGGAAGCCCATAGAGGGCTATGGTGAAAAAGGAAATATCTTCCGTTCAAAACTGGAAAGAAGCTTTCTGAGAAACTGCTCTGTGTTCTGTTAATTCATCTCACAGAGTTACATCTTTCCCTTCAAGAAGCCTTTCGCTAAGGCTATTCTTGTGGAATTGGCAAAGGGATATTTGGAAGCCCATAGAGGGCTATGGTGAAAAAGGAAATATCTTCCGTTCAAAACTGGAAAGAAGCTTTCTGAGAAACTGCTCTGTGTTCTGTTAATTCATCTCACAGAGTTACATCTTTCCCTTCAAGAAGCCTTTCGCTAAGGCTGTTCTTGTGGAATTGGCAAAGGGATATTTGGAAGCCCATAGAGGGCTACGGTGAAAAAGGAAATATCTTCCGTTCAAAACTGGAAAGAAGCTTTCTGAGAAACTGCTCTGTGTTCTGTTAATTCATCTCACAGAGTTACATCTTTCCCTTCAAGAAGCCTTTCGCTAAGGCTGTTCTTGTGGAATTGGCAAAGGGATATTTGGAAGCCCATAGAGGGCTATGGTGAAAAAGGAAATATCTTCCGTTCAAAACTGGAAAGAAGCTTTCTGAGAAACTGCTCTGTGTTCTGTTAATTCATCTCACAGAGTTACATCTTTCCCTTCAAGAAGCCTTTCGCTAAGGCTGTTCTTGTGGAATTGGCAAAGGGATATTTGGAAGCCCATAGAGGGCTACGGTGAAAAAGGAAATATCTTCCGTTCAAAACTGGAAAGAAGCTTTCTGAGATACTGCTCTGTGTTCTGTTAATTCATCTCACAGAGTTACATCTTTCCCTTCAAGAAGCCTTTCGCTAAGGCTGTTCTTGTGGAATTGGCAAAGGGATATTTGGAAGCCCATAGAGGGCTATGGTGAAAAAGGAAATATCTTCCGTTCAAAACTGGAAAGAAGCTTTCTGAGAAACTGCTCTGTGTTCTGTTAATTCATCTCACAGAGTTACATCTTTCCCTTCAAGAAGCCTTTCGCTACGGCTGTTCTTGTGGAATTGGCAAAGGGATATTTGGAAGCCCATAGAGGGCTATGGTGAAAAAGGAAATATCTTCCGTTCAAAACTGGAAAGAAGCTTTCTGAGAAACTGCTCTGTGTTCTGTTAATTCATCTCACAGAGTTACATCTTTCCCTTCAAGAAGCCTTTCGCTAAGGCTGTTCTTGTGGAATTGGCAAAGGGATATTTGGAAGCCCATAGAGGGCTATGGTGAAAAAGGAAATATCTTCCGTTCAAAACTGGAAAGAAGCTTTCTGAGAAACTGCTCTGTGTTCTGTTAATTCATCTCACAGAGTTACATCTTTCCCTTCAAGAAGCCTTTCGCTAAGGCTGTTCTTGTGGAATTGGCAAAGGGATATTTGGAAGCCCATAGAGGGCTACGGTGAAAAAGGAAATATCTTCCGTTCAAAACTGGAAAGAAGCTTTCTGAGAAACTGCTCTGTGTTCTGTTAATTCATCTCACAGAGTTACATCTTTTCCTTCAAGAAGCCTTTCGCTAAGGCTGTTCTTGTGGAATTGGCAAAGGGATATTTGGAAGCCCATAGAGGGCTATGGTGAAAAAGGAAATATCTTCCGTTCAAAACTGGAAAGAAGCTTTCTGAGAAACTGCTCTGTGTTCTGTTAATTCATCTCACAGAGTTACATCTTTCCCTTCAAGAAGCCTTTCGCTAAGGCTGTTCTTGTGGAATTGGCAAAGGGATATTTGGAAGCCCATAGAGGGCTATGGTGAAAAAGGAAATATCTTCCGTTCAAAACTGGAAAGAAGCTTTCTGAGAAACTGCTCTGTGTTCTGTTAATTCATCTCACAGAGTTACATCTTTCCCTTCAAGAAGCCTTTCGCTAAGGCTGTTCTTGTGGAATTGGCAAAGGGATATTTGGAAGCCCATAGAGGGCTATGGTGAAAAAGGAAATATCTTCCGTTCAAAACTGGAAAGAAGCTTTCTGAGAAACTGCTCTGTGTTCTGTTAATTCATCTCACAGAGTTACATCTTTCCCTTCAAGAAGCCTTTCGCTAAGGCTGTTCTTGTGGAATTGGCAAAGGGATATTTGGAAGCCCATAGAGGGCTATGGTGAAAAAGGAAATATCTTCCGTTCAAAACTGGAAAGAAGCTTTCTGAGAAACTGCTCTGTGTTCTGTTAATTCATCTCACAGAGTTACATCTTTCCCTTCAAGAAGCCTTTCGCTAAGGCTGTTCTTGTGGAATTGGCAAAGGGATATTTGGAAGCCCATAGAGGGCTATGGTGAAAAAGGAAATATCTTCCGTTCAAAACTGGAAAGAAGCTTTCTGAGAAACTGCTCTGTGTTCTGTTAATTCATCTCACAGAGTTACATCTTTCCCTTCAAGAAGCCTTTCGCTAAGGCTGTTCTTGTGGAATTGGCAAAGGGATATTTGGAAGCCCATAGAGGGCTACGGTGAAAAAGGAAATATCTTCCGTTCAAAACTGGAAAGAAGCTTTCTGAGATACTGCTCTGTGTTCTGTTAATTCATCTCACAGAGTTACATCTTTCCCTTCAAGAAGCCTTTCGCTAAGGCTGTTCTTGTGGAATTGGCAAAGGGATATTTGGAAGCCCATAGAGGGCTATGGTGAAAAAGGAAATATCTTCCGTTCCAAACTGGAAAGAAGCTTTCTGAGAAACTGCTCTGTGTTCTGTTAATTCATCTCACAGAGTTACATCTTTCCCTTCAAGAAGCCTTTCGCTAAGGCTGTTCTTGTGGAGTTGGCAAAGGGATATTTGGAAGCCCATAGAGGGCTATGGTGAAAAAGGAAATATCTTCCGTTCAAAACTGGAAAGAAGCTTTCTGAGAAACTGCTCTGTGTTCTGTTAATTCATCTCACAGAGTTACATCTTTACCTTCAAGAAGCCTTTCGCTAAGGCTGTTCTTGTGGAATTGGCAAAGGGATATTTGGAAGCCCATAGAGGGCTATGGTGAAAAAGGAAATATCTTCCGTTCAAAACTGGAAAGAAGCTTTCTGAGAAACTGCTCTGTGTTCTGTTAATTCATCTCACAGAGTTACATCTTTCCCTTCAAGAAGCCTTTCGCTAAGGCTGTTCTTGTGGAATTGGCAAAGGGATATTTGGAAGCCCATAGAGGGCTATGGTGAAAAAGGAAATATCTTCCGTTCAAAACTGGAAAGAAGCTTTCTGAGAAACTGCTCTGTGTTCTGTTAATTCATCTCACAGAGTTACATCTTTCCCTTCAAGAAGCCTTTCGCTAAGGCTGTTCTTGTGGAATTGGCAAAGGGATATTTGGAAGCCCATAGAGGCCTATGGTGAAAAAGGAAATAATATCTTCCGTTCAAAACTGGAAAGAAGCTTTCTGAGAAACTGCTCTGTGTTCTGTTAATTCATCTCACAGAGTTACATCT
>NW_027328126.1:0-58541 GCF_047675955.1 Chlorocebus sabaeus | reverse complement strand
TCACAAAGCTTCTTTCCAGTTTTGAACGGAAGATATTTCCTTTTTCACCATAGCCCTCTATGGGCTTCCAAATATCCCTTTGCCAATTCCACAAGAACAGCCTTAGCGAAAGGCTTCTTGAAGGGAAAGATGTAACTCTGTGAGACGAATTAACAGAACACAGAGCAGTTTCTCAGAAACTTCTTTCCAGTTTTGAACGGAAGATATTTCCTTTTTCACCATAGCCCTCTATGGGCTTCCAAATATCCCTTTGCCAATTCCACAAGAACAGCCTTAGCGAAAGGCTTCTTGAAGGGAAAGATGTAACTCTGTGAGACGAATTAACAGAACACAGAGCAGTTTCTCAGAAAGCTTCTTTCCAGTTTTGAACGGAAGATATTTCCTTTTTCACCATAGCCCTCTATGGGCTTCCAAATATCCCTTTGCCAATTCCACAAGAACAGCCTTAGCGAAAGGCTTCTTGAAGGGAAAGATGTAACTCTGTGAGACGAATTAACAGAACACAGAGCAGTTTCTCAGAAAGCTTCTTTCCAGTTTTGAACGGAAGATATTTCCTTTTTCACCATAGCCCTCTATGGGCTTCCAAATATCCCTTTGCCAATTCCACAAGAACAGCCTTAGCGAAAGGCTTCTTGAAGGGAAAGATGTAACTCTGTGAGATGAATTAACAGAACACAGAGCAGTTTCTCAGAAAGCTTCTTTCCACTTTTGAACGGAAGATATTTCCTTTTTCACCATAGCCCTCTATGGGCTTCCAAATATCCCTTTGCCAATTCCACAAGAACAGCCTTAGCGAAAGGCTTCTTGAAGGGAAAGATGTAACTCTGTGAGACGAATTAACAGAACACAGAGCAGTTTCTCAGAAAGCTTCTTTCCAGTTTTGAACGGAAGATATTTCCTTTTTCACCATAGCCCTCTATGGGCTTCCAAATATCCCTTTGCCAATTCCACAAGAACAGCCTTAGCGAAAGGCTTCTTGAAGGGAAAGATGTAACTCTGTGAGACGAATTAACAGAACACAGAGCAGTTTCTCTGATAGCTTTTTTCCAGTTTTGAAGGGAAGATATTTCCTTTTTCACCATAGCCCTCTATGGGCTTCCAAATATCCCTTTGCCAATTCCACAAGAACAGCCTTAGCGAAAGGCTTCTTGAAGGGAAAGATGTAACTCTGTGAGACGAATTAGCAGAACACAGAGCAGTTTCTCAGAAAGCTTCTTTCCAGTTTTGAACGGAAGATATTTCCTTTTTCACCATAGCCCTCTATGGGCTTCCAAATATCCCTTTGCCAATTCCACAAGAACAGCCTTAGCGAAAGGCTTCTTGAAGGGAAAGATGTAACTCTGTGAGACGAATTAACAGAACACAGAGCAGTTTCTCACAAAGCTTCTTTCCAGTTTTGAACGGAAGATATTTCCTTTTTCACCATAGCCCTCTATGGGCTTCCAAATATCCCTTTGCCAATTCCACAAGAACAGCCTTAGCGAAAGGCTTCTTGAAGGGAAAGATGAAACTCTGTGAGATGAATTAACAGAACACAGAGCAGTTTCTCAGAAAGCTTCTTTCCAGTTTTGAACGGAAGATATTTCCTTTTTCACCATAGCCCTCTATGGGCTTCCAAATATCCCTTTGCCAATTCCACAAGAACAGCCTTAGCGAAAGGCTTCTTGAAGGGAAAGATGTAACTCTGTGAGATGAACTAACAGAACACAGAGCAGTTTCTCAGAAAGCTTCTTTCCAGTTTTGAACGGAAGATATTTCCTTTTTCACCATAGCCCTCTATGGGCCTCCAAATATCCTTTTGCCAATTCCACAAGAACAGCCTTAGCGAAAGGCTTCTTGAAGGGAAAGATGTAACTCTGTCAGATGAATTAACAGAACACAGAGCAGTTTCTCAGAAAGCTTCTTTCCAGTTTTGAACGCAAGATATTTCCTTTTTCACCATAGCCCTCTATGGGCTTCCAAATATCCCTTTGCCAATTCCAGAAGAACAGCCTTAGCGAAAGGCTTCTTGAAGGGAAAGATGTAACTCTGTGAGACGAATTAACAGAACACAGAGCAGTTTCTCAGAAAGCTTCTTTCCAGTTTTGAACGGAAGATATTTCCTTCTTCACCATAGCCCTCTATGGGCTTCCACATATCCCTTTGCCAATTCCACAAGAACAGCCTTAGCGAAAGGCTTCTTGAAGGGAAAGATGTAACTCTGTGAGACGAATTAACAGAACACAGAGCAGTTTCTCAGAAAACTTCTTTCCAGTTTTGAACGGAAGATATTTCCTTTTTCACCATAGCCCTCTATGGGCTTCCAAATATCCCTTTGCCAATTCCACAAGAACAGCCTTAGCGAAAGGCTTCTTGAAGGGAAAGATGTAACTCTGTGAGATGAATTAACAGAACACAGAGCCGTTTCTCAGAAAGCTTCTTTCCAGTTTTGAACGGAAGATATTCCTTTTTCACCATAGCCCTCTATGGGCTTCCAAATATCCCTTTGCCAATTCCACAAGAACAGCCTTAGCGAAAGGCTTCTTGAAGGGAAAGGTGTAACTCTGTGAGATGAATTAACATAACACAGAGCAGTTTCTCTAAAAGCTTCTTTCCAGTTTTGAACGGAAGGTGTTTCCTTTTTCACCATAGCACTCTATGGGCCTCCAAATATCCCTTTGCCAATTCCACAAGAACAGCCTTAGCGAAAGGCTTCTTGAAGGGAAAGATGTAACTCTGTGAGATGAATTAACAGAACACAGAGCAGTTTCTCAGAAAGCTTCTTTCCAGTTTTGAACGGAAGATATTTCCATTTTCACCATAGCCCTCTATGGGCTTCCAAATATCCCTTTGACAATTCCACAAGAACAGCCTTAGCGAAAGGCTTCTTGAAGGGAAAGATGTAACTCTGTGAGATGAATTAACAGAACACAGAGCAGTTTCTCAGAAAGCTTCTTTCCAGTTTTGAACGGAAGATATTTCCTTTTTCACCATAGCCCTCTAAGGGCTTCCACATATCCCTTTGCCAATTCCACAAGAACAGCCTTAGCGAAAGGCTTCTTGAAAGGAAAGATGTAACTCTGTGAGATGAATTAACAGAACACAGAGCAGTTTCTCTGAGAGCTTCTTTCCAGTTTTGAACGGAGGATATTTCCTTTTTCACCATAGCCCTCTATGGGCTTCCAAATATCCCTTTGCCAATTCCACAAGAACAGCCTTAGCGAAAGGCTTCTTGAAGGGAAAGATGTAACTCTGTGAGATGAATTAACAGAACACAGAGCAGTTTCTCAGAAAGGTTCTTTCCAGTTTTGAATGGAAGATATTTCCTTTTTCACCGTAGCCCTCTATGGGCTTCCAAATATCCCTTTGCCAATTCCACAAGAACAGCCTTAGCGAAAGGTTTCTTGAAGGGAAAGATGTAACTCTGTGAGATGAATTAACAGAACACAGAGCAGTTTCTCAGAAAGCTTCTTTCCAGTTTTGAACGGAAGATATTTCCTTTTTCACCATAGCCCTCTATGGGCTTCCACATATCCCTTTGCCAATTCCACAAGAACAGCCTTAGCGAAAGGCTTCTTGAAGGGAAAGATGTAACTCTGTGAGATGAACTAACAGAACACAGAGCAGTTTCTCAGAAAGCTTCTTTCCAGTTTTGAACGGAAGATATTTCCTTTTTAACCATAGCCCTCTATGGGCCTCCAAATATCCCTTTGCCAATTCCACAAGAACAGCCTTAGCGAAAGGCTTCTTGAAGGGAAAGATGTAACTCTGTGAGATGAATTAACAGAACACAGAGCAGTTTCTCAGAAAGCTTTTTTCCAGTTTTGAAGGGAAGATATTTCCTTTTTCACCATAGCCCTCTATGGGCTTCCAAATATCCCTTTGCCAATTCCACAAGAACAGCCTTAGCGAAAGGTTTCTTGAAGGGAAAGATGTAACTCTGTGAGACGAATTAACAGAACACAGAGCAGTTTCTCAGAAAGCTTCTTTCCAGTTTTGAACGGAAGATATTTCCTTTTTCACCATTGCCCTCTATGGGCTTCCAAATATCCCTTTGCCAATTCCACAAGAACAGCCTTAGCGAAAGGCTTCTTGAAGGGAAAGATGTAACTCTGTGAGACGAATTAACAGAACACAGAGCAGTTTCTCAGAAAGCTTCTTTCCAGTTTTGAACGGAAGATATTTCCTTTTTCACCATAGCCCTCTATGGGCTTCCAAATATCCCTTTGCCAATTCCACAAGAACAGCCTTAGCGAAAGGCTTCTTGAAGGGAAAGATGTAACTCTGTGAGACGAATTAACAGAACACAGAGCAGTTTCTCAGAAAGCTTCTTTCCAGTTTTGAACGGAAGATATTTCCTTTTTCACCATAGCCCTCTATGGGCTTCCAAATATCCCTTTGCCAATTCCACAAGAACAGCCTTAGCGAAAGGCTTCTTGAAGGGAAAGATGTAACTCTGTGAGACGAATTAACAGAACACAGAGCAGTTTCTCAGAAAGCTTCTTTCCAGTTTTGAACGGAAGATATTTCCTTTTTCACCATAGCCCTCTATGGGCTTCCAAATATCCCTTTGCCAATTCCACAAGAACAGCCTTAGCGAAAGGCTTCTTGAAGGGAAAGATGTAACTCTGTGAGACGAATTAACAGAACACAGAGCAGTTTCTCAGAAAGCTTCTTTCCAGTTTTGAACGGAAGATATTTCCTTTTTCACCATAGCCCTCTATGGGCTTCCAAATATCCCTTTGCCAATTCCACAAGAACAGCCTTAGCGAAAGGCTTCTTGAAGGGAAAGATGTAACTCTGTGAGATGAATTAACAGAACACAGAGCAGTTTCTCAGAAAGCTTCTTTCCACTTTTGAACGGAAGATATTTCCTTTTTCACCATAGCCCTCTATGGGCTTCCAAATATCCCTTTGCCAATTCCACAAGAACAGCCTTAGCGAAAGGCTTCTTGAAGGGAAAGATGTAACTCTGTGAGACGAATTAACAGAACACAGAGCAGTTTCTCAGAAAGCTTCTTTCCAGTTTTGAACGGAAGATATTTCCTTTTTCACCACAGCCCTCTATGGGCTTCCAAATATCCCTTTGCCAATTCCACAAGAACAGCCTTAGCGAAAGGCTTCTTGAAGGGAAAGATGTAACTCTGTGAGACGAATTAACAGAACACAGAGCAGTTTCTCTGATAGCTTTTTTCCAGTTTTGAAGGGAAGATATTTCCTTTTTCACCATAGCCCTCTATGGGCTTCCAAATATCCCTTTGCCAATTCCACAAGAACAGCCTTAGCGAAAGGCTTCTTGAAGGGAAAGATGTAACTCTGTGAGACGAATTAGCAGAACACAGAGCAGTTTCTCAGAAAGCTTCTTTCCAGTTTTGAACGGAAGATATTTCCTTTTTCACCATAGCCCTCTATGGGCTTCCAAATATCCCTTTGCCAATTCCACAAGAACAGCCTTAGCGAAAGGCTTCTTGAAGGGAAAGATGTAACTCTGTGAGACGAATTAACAGAACACAGAGCAGTTTCTCACAAAGCTTCTTTCCAGTTTTGAACGGAAGATATTTCCTTTTTCACCATAGCCCTCTATGGGCTTCCAAATATCCCTTTGCCAATTCCACAAGAACAGCCTTAGCGAAAGGCTTCTTGAAGGGAAAGATGTAACTCTGTGAGACGAATTAACAGAACACAGAGCAGTTTCTCAGAAAGCTTCTTTCCAGTTTTGAACGAAAGATATTTCGTTTTTCACCATAGCCCTCTATGGGCTTCCAAATATCCCTTTGCCAATTCCACAAGAACAGCCTTAGCGAAAGGCTTCTTGAAGGGAAAGATGTAACTCTGTGAGACGAATTAACAGAACACAGAGCAGTTTCTCAGAAAGCTTCTTTCCAGTTTTGAACGGAAGATATTTCCTTTTTCACCATAGCCCTCTATGGGCTTCCAAATATCCCTTTGCCAATTCCACAAGAACAGCCTTAGCGAAAGGCTTCTTGAAGGGAAAGATGTAACTCTGTGAGACGAATTAACAGAACACAGAGCAGTTTCTCAGAAAGCTTCTTTCCAGTTTTGAACGGAAGATATTTCCTTTTTCACCATAGCCCTCTATGGGCTTCCAAATATCCCTTTGCCAATTCCACAAGAACAGCCTTAGCGAAAGGCTTCTTGAAGGGAAAGATGTAACTCTGTGAGATGAATTAACAGAACACAGAGCAGTTTCTCAGAAAGCTTCTTTCCACTTTTGAACGGAAGATATTTCCTTTTTCACCATAGCCCTCTATGGGCTTCCAAATATCCCTTTGCCAATTCCACAAGAACAGCCTTAGCGAAAGGCTTCTTGAAGGGAAAGATGTAACTCTGTGAGACGAATTAACAGAACACAGAGCAGTTTCTCAGAAAGCTTCTTTCCAGTTTTGAACGGAAGATATTTCCTTTTTCACCATAGCCCTCTATGGGCTTCCAAATATCCCTTTGCCAATTCCACAAGAACAGCCTTAGCGAAAGGCTTCTTGAAGGGAAAGATGTAACTCTGTGAGACGAATTAACAGAACACAGAGCAGTTTCTCTGATAGCTTTTTTCCAGTTTTGAAGGGAAGATATTTCCTTTTTCACCATAGCCCTCTATGGGCTTCCAAATATCCCTTTGCCAATTCCACAAGAACAGCCTTAGCGAAAGGCTTCTTGAAGGGAAAGATGTAACTCTGTGAGACGAATTAGCAGAACACAGAGCAGTTTCTCAGAAAGCTTCTTTCCAGTTTTGAACGGAAGATATTTCCTTTTTCACCATAGCCCTCTATGGGCTTCCAAATATCCCTTTGCCAATTCCACAAGAACAGCCTTAGCGAAAGGCTTCTTGAAGGGAAAGATGTAACTCTGTGAGACGAATTAACAGAACACAGAGCAGTTTCTCACAAAGCTTCTTTCCAGTTTTGAACGGAAGATATTTCCTTTTTCACCATAGCCCTCTATGGGCTTCCAAATATCCCTTTGCCAATTCCACAAGAACAGCCTTAGCGAAAGGCTTCTTGAAGGGAAAGATGTAACTCTGTGAGATGAATTAACAGAACACAGAGCAGTTTCTCAGAAAGCTTCTTTCCAGTTTTGAACGGAAGATATTTCCTTTTTCACCATAGCCCTCTATGGGCTTCCAAATATCCCTTTGCCAATTCCACAAGAACAGCCTTAGCGAAAGGCTTCTTGAAGGGAAAGATGTAACTCTGTGAGATGAACTAACAGAACACAGAGCAGTTTCTCAGAAAGCTTCTTTCCAGTTTTGAACGGAAGATATTTCCTTTTTCACCATAGCCCTCTATGGGCCTCCAAATATCCTTTTGCCAATTCCACAAGAACAGCCTTAGCGAAAGGCTTCTTGAAGGGAAAGATGTAACTCTGTGAGATGAATTAACAGAACACAGAGCAGTTTCTCAGAAAGCTTCTTTCCAGTTTTGAACGCAAGATATTTCCTTTTTCACCATAGCCCTCTATGGGCTTCCAAATATCCCTTTGCCAATTCCACAAGAACAGCCTTAGCGAAAGGCTTCTTGAAGGGAAAGATGTAACTCTGTGAGACGAATTAACAGAACACAGAGCAGTTTCTCAGAAAGCTTCTTTCCAGTTTTGAACGGAAGATATTTCCTTCTTCACCATAGCCCTCTATGGGCTTCCACATATCCCTTTGCCAATTCCACAAGAACAGCCTTAGCGAAAGGCTTCTTGAAGGGAAAGATGTAACTCTGTGAGACGAATTAACAGAACACAGAGCAGTTTCTCAGAAAGCTTCTTTCCAGTTTTGAACGGAAGATATTTCCTTTTTCACCATAGCCCTCTATGGGCTTCCAAATATCCCTTTGCCAATTCCACAAGAACAGCCTTAGCGAAAGGCTTCTTGAAGGGAAAGATGTAACTCTGTGAGATGAATTAACAGAACACAGAGCCGTTTCTCAGAAAGCTTCTTTCCACTTTTGAACAGAAGATATTCCTTTTTCACCATAGCCCTCTATGGGCTTCCAAATATCCCTTTGCCAATTCCACAAGGACAGCCTTAGCGAAAGGCTTCTTGAAGGGAAAGGTGTAACTCTGTGAGATGAATTAACATAACACAGAGCAGTTTCTCTAAAAGCTTCTTTCCAGTTTTGAACGGAAGGTGTTTCCTTTTTCACCATAGCACTCTATGGGCCTCCAAATATCCCTTTGCCAATTCCACAAGAACAGCCTTAGCGAAAGGCTCCTTGAAGGGAAAGATGTAACTCTGTGAGATGAATTAACAGAACACAGAGCAGTTTCTCAGAAAGCTTCTTTCCAGTTTTGAACGGAAGATATTTCCATTTTCACCATAGCCCTCTATGGGCTTCCAAATATCCCTTTGACAATTCCACAAGAACAGCCTTAGCGAAAGGCTTCTTGAAGGGAAAGATGTAACTCTGTGAGATGAATTAACAGAAAACAGAGCAGTTTCTCAGAAAGCTTCTTTCCAGTTTTGAACGGAAGATATTTCCTTTTTCACCATAGCCCTCTATGGGCTTCCACATATCCCTTTGCCAATTCCACAAGAACAGCCTTAGCGAAAGGCTTCTTGAAGGGAAAGATGTAACTCTGTGAGATGAATTAACAGAACACAGAGCAGTTTCTCAGAAAGCTTCTTTCCAGTTTTGAACGGAAGATATTTCCTTTTTCACCATAGCCCTCTAAGGGCTTCCACATATCCCTTTGCCAATTCCACAAGAACAGCCTTAGCGAAAGGCTTCTTGAAAGGAAAGATGTAACTCTGTGAGATGAATTAACAGAACACAGAGCAGTTTCTCTGAGAGCTTCTTTCCAGTTTTGAACGGAGGATATTTCCTTTTTCACCATAGCCCTCTATGGGCTTCCAAATATCCCTTTGCCAATTCCACAAGAACAGCCTTAGCGAAAGGCTTCTTGAAGGGAAAGATGTAACTCTGTGAGATGAATTAACAGAACACAGAGCAGTTTCTCAGAAAGGTTCTTTCCAGTTTTGAATGGAAGATATTTCCTTTTTCACCGTAGCCCTCTATGGGCTTCCAAATATCCCTTTGCCAATTCCACAAGAACAGCCTTAGCGAAAGGTTTCTTGAAGGGAAAGATGTAACTCTGTGAGACGAATTAACAGAACACAGAGCAGTTTCTCAGAAAGCTTCTTTCCAGTTTTGAACGGAAGATATTTCCTTTTTCACCATTGCCCTCTATGGGCTTCCAAATATCCCTTTGCCAATTCCACAAGAACAGCCTTAGCGAAAGGCTTCTTGAAGGGAAAGATGTAACTCTGTGAGACGAATTAACAGAACACAGAGCAGTTTCTCAGAAAGCTTCTTTCCAGTTTTGAACGGAAGATATTTCCTTTTTCACCATAGCCCTCTATGGGCTTCCAAATATCCCTTTGTCAATTCCACAAGAACAGCCTTAGCGAAAGGCTTCTTGAAGGGAAAGATGTAACTCTGTGAGATGAATTAACAGAACACAGAGCGGGTTCTCAGAAAGCTTCTTTCCAGTTTTGAAGGGAAGATATTTCCATTTTCACCATAGCCCTCTATGGGCTTCCAAATATCCCTTTGCCAATTCCGCAAGAACAGCCTTAGCGAAAGGCTTCTTGAAGGGAAAGATGTAACTCTGTGAGATGAATTAACAGAACACAGAGCAGTTTCTCAGAAAGCTTCTTTCCAGTTTTGAACGGAAGATATTTCCTTTTTCACCATAGCCCTCTATGGGCTTCCAAATATCCCTTTGCCAATTCCACAAGAACAGCCTTAGCGAAAGGCTTCTTGAAGGGAAAGATGTAACTCTGTGAGATGAATTAACAGAACACAGAGCAGTTTGTCAGAAAGCTTCTTTCCAGTTTTGAACGGAAGATATTTCCTTTTTCACCATAGCCCTCTAAGGGCTTCCACATATCCCTTTGCCAATTCCACAAGAACAGCCTTAGCGAAAGGCTTCTTGAAAGGAAAGATGTAACTCTGTGAGATGAATTAACAGAACACAGAGCAGTTTCTCTGAGAGCTTCTTTCCAGTTTTGAACGGAGGATATTTCCTTTTTCACCATAGCCCTCTATGGGCTTCCAAATATCCCTTTGCCAATTCCACAAGAACAGCCTTAGCGAAAGGCTTCTTGAAGGGAAAGATGTAACTCTGTGAGATGAATTAACAGAACACAGAGCAGTTTCTCAGAAAGGTTCTTTCCAGTTTTGAATGGAAGATATTTCCTTTTTCACCGTAGCCCTCTATGGGCTTCCAAATATCCCTTTGCCAATTCCACAAGAACAGCCTTAGCGAAAGGTTTCTTGAAGGGAAAGATGTAACTCTGTGAGATGAATTAACAGAACACAGAGCAGTTTCTCAGAAAGCTTCTTTCCAGTTTTGAACGGAAGATATTTCCTTTTTCACCATAGCCCTCTATGGGCTTCCAAATATCCCTTTGCCAATTCCACAAGAACAGCCTTAGCGAAAGGCTTCTTGAAGGGAAAGATGTAACTCTGTGAGATGAACTAACAGAACACAGAGCAGTTTCTCAGAAAGCTTCTTTCCACTTTTGAACGGAAGATATTTCCTTTTTAACCATAGCCCTCTATGGGCCTCCAAATATCCCTTTGCCAATTCCACAAGAACAGCCTTAGCGAAAGGCTTCTTGAAGGGAAAGATGTAACTCTGTGAGATGAATTAACAGAACACAGAGCAGTTTCTCAGAAAGCTTCTTTCCAGTTTTGAACGGAAGATATTTCCTTTTTCACCGTAGCCCTCTATGGGCTTCCAAATATCCCTTTGCCAATTCCACAAGAACAGCCTTAGCGAAAGGTTTCTTGAAGGGAAAGATGTAACTCTGTGAGATGAATTAACAGAACACAGAGCAGTTTCTCAGAAAGCTTCTTTCCAGTTTTGAACGGAAGATATTTCCTTTTTCACAATAGCCCTCTATGGGCTTCCAAATATCCCTTTGCCAATTCCACAAGAACAGCCATAGCGAAAGGCTTCTTGAAGGGAAAGATGTAACTCTGTGAGATGAATTAACAGAACACAGAGCAGTTTCTCAGAAAGCTTCTTTCCAGTTTTGAACGGAAGATATTTCCTTTTTCACCATAGCCCTCTATGGGCTTCCAAATATCCCTTTGCCAATTCCACAAGAACAGCCTTAGCGAAAGGCTTCTTGAATGGAAAGATGTAACTCTGTGAGATGAACTAACAGAACACAGAGCAGTTTCTCAGAAAGCTTCTTTCCAGTTTTGAACGGAAGATATTTCCTTTTTCACCATAGCCCTCTATGGGCCTCCAAATATCCTTTTGCCAATTCCACAAGAACAGCCTTAGCGAAAGGCTTCTTGAAGGGAAAGATGTAACTCTGTGAGATGAATTAACAGAACACAGAGCAGTTTCTCAGAAAGCTTCTTTCCAGTTTTGAACGCAAGATATTTCCTTTTTCACTATAGCCCTCTATGTGCTTCCAAATATCCCTTTGCCAATTCCACAAGAACAGCCTTAGCGAAAGGCTTCTTGAAGGGAAAGATGTAACTCTGTGAGACGAATTAACAGAACACAGAGCAGTTTCTCAGAAAGCTTCTTTCCAGTTTTGAACGGAAGATATTTCCTTCTTCACCTTAGCCCTCTATGGGCTTCCACATATCCCTTTGCCAATTCCACAAGAACAGCCTTAGCGAAAGGCTTCTTGAAGGGAAAGATGTAACTCTGTGAGACGAATTAACAGAACACAGAGCAGTTTCTCAGAAAGCTTCTTTCCAGTTTTGAACGGAAGATATTTCCTTTTTCACCATAGCCCTCTATGGGCTTCCAAATATCCCTTTGCCAATTCCACAAGAACAGCCTTAGCGAAAGGCTTCCTGAAGGGAAAGATGTAACTCTGTGAGATGAATTAACAGAACACAGAGCCGTTTCTCAGAAAGCTTCTTTCCACTTTTGAACGGAAGATATTCCTTTTTCACCATAGCCCTCTATGTGCTTCCAAATATCCCTTTGCCAATTCCACAAGAACAGCCTTAGCGAAAGGCTTCTTGAAGGGAAAGGTGTAACTCTGTGAGATGAATTAACATAACACAGAGCAGTTTCTCTAAAAGCTTCTTTCCAGTTTTGAACGGAAGGTGTTTCCTTTTTCACCATAGCACTCTATGGGCCTCCAAATATCCCTTTGCCAATTCCACAAGAACAGCCTTAGCGAAAGGCTTCTTGAAGGGAAAGATGTAACTCTGTGAGATGAATTAACAGAAAACAGAGCAGTTTCTCAGAAAGCTTCTTTCCAGTTTTGAACGGAAGATATTTCCATTTTCACCATAGCCCTCTATGGGCTTCCAAATATCCCTTTGACAATTCCACAAGAACAGCCTTAGCGAAAGGCTTCTTGAAGGGAAAGATGTAACTCTGTGAGATGAATTAACAGAAAACAGAGCAGTTTCTCAGAAAGCTTCTTTCCAGTTTTGAACGGAAGATATTTCCTTTTTCACCATAGCCCTCTATGGGCTTCCACATATCCCTTTGCCAATTCCACAAGAACAGCCTTAGCGAAAGGCTTCTTGAAGGGAAAGATGTAACTCTGTGAGATGAATTAACAGAACACAGAGCAGTTTCTCAGAAAGCTTCTTTCCAGTTTTGAACGGAAGATATTTCCTTTTTCACCATAGCCCTCTAAGGGCTTCCACATATCCCTTTGCCAATTCCACAAGAACAGCCTTAGCGAAAGGCTTCTTGAAAGGAAAGATGTAACTCTGTGAGATGAATTAACAGAACACAGAGCAGTTTCTCTGAGAGCTTCTTTCCAGTTTTGAACGGAGGATATTTCCTTTTTCACCATAGCCCTCTATGGGCTTCCAAATATCCCTTTGCCAATTCCACAAGAACAGCCTTAGCGAAAGGCTTCTTGAAGGGAAAGATGTAACTCTGTGAGGTGAATTAACAGAACACAGAGCAGTTTCTCAGAAAGGTTCTTTCCAGTTTTGAATGGAAGATATTTCCTTTTTCACCGTAGCCCTCTATGGGCTTCCAAATATCCCTTTGCCAATTCCACAAGAACAGCCTTAGCGAAAGGTTTCTTGAAGGGAAAGATGTAACTCTGTGAGATGAATTAACAGAACACAGAGCAGTTTCTCAGAAAGCTTCTTTCCAGTTTTGAACGGAAGATATTTTCTTTTTCACCATAGCCCTCTATGGGCTTCCACATATCCCTTTGCCAATTCCACAAGAACAGCCTTAGCGAAAGGCTTCTTGAAGGGAAAGATGTAACTCTGTGAGATGAACTAACAGAACACAGAGCAGTTTGTCAGAAAGCTTCTTTCCAGTTTTGAACGGAAGATATTTCCTTTTTAACCATAGCCCTCTATGGGCCTCCAAATATCCCTTTGCCAATTCCACAAGAACAGCCTTAGCGAAAGGCTTCTTGAAGGGAAAGATGTAACTCTGTGAGATGAATTAACAGAACACAGAGCAGTTTCTCAGAAAGCTTTTTTCCAGTTTTGAAGGGAAGATATTTCCTTTTTCACCATAGCCCTCTATGGGCTTCCAAATATCCCTTTGCCAATTCCACAAGAACAGCCTTAGCGAAAGGTTTCTTGAAGGGAAAGATGTAACTCTGTGAGACGAATTAACAGAACACAGAGCAGTTTCTCAGAAAGCTTCTTTCCAGTTTTGAACGGAAGATATTTCCTTTTTCACCATTGCCCTCTATGGGCTTCCAAATATCCCTTTGCCAATTCCACAAGAACAGCCTTAGCGAAAGGCTTCTTGAAGGGAAAGATGTAACTCTGTGAGACGAATTAACAGAACACAGAGCAGTTTCTCAGAAAGCTTCTTTCCAGTTTTGAACGGAAGATATTTCCTTTTTCACCATAGCCCTCTATGGGCTTCCAAATATCCCTTTGTCAATTCCACAAGAACAGCCTTAGCGAAAGGCTTCTTGAAGGGAAAGATGTAACTCTGTGAGATGAATTAACAGAACACAGAGCGGTTTCTCAGAAAGCTTCTTTCCAGTTTTGAAGGGAAGATATTTCCATTTTCACCATAGCCCTCTATGGGCTTCCAAATATCCCTTTGCCAATTCCACAAGAACAGCCTTAGCGAAAGGCTTCTTGAAGGGAAAGATGTAACTCTGTGAGATGAATTAACAGAACACAGAGCAGTTTCTCAGAAAGCTTCTTTCCAGTTTTGAACGGAAGATATTTCCTTTTTCACCATAGCCCTCTATGGGCTTCCAAATATCCCTTTGCCAATTCCACAAGAACAGCCTTAGCGAAAGGCTTCTTGAAGGGAAAGATGTAACTCTGTGAGATGAATTAACAGAACACAGAGCAGTTTGTCAGAAAGCTTCTTTCCAGTTTTGAACGGAAGATATTTCCTTTTTCACCATAGCCCTCTAAGGGCTTCCACATATACCTTTGCCAATTCCACAAGAACAGCCTTAGCGAAAGGCTTCTTGAAAGGAAAGATGTAACTCTGTGAGATGAATTAACAGAACACAGAGCAGTTTCTCTGAGAGCTTCTTTCGAGTTTTGAACGGAGGATATTTCCTTTTTCACCATAGCCCTCTATGGGCTTCCAAATATCCCTTTGCCAATTCCACAAGAACAGCCTTAGCGAAAGGCTTCTTGAAGGGAAAGATGTAACTCTGTGAGATGAATTAACAGAACACAGAGCAGTTTCTCAGAAAGGTTCTTTCCAGTTTTGAATGGAAGATATTTCCTTTTTCACCGTAGCCCTCTATGGGCTTCCAAATATCCCTTTGCCAATTCCACAAGAACAGCCTTAGCGAAAGGTTTCTTGAAGGGAAAGATGTAACTCTGTGAGATGAATTAACAGAACACAGAGCAGTTTCTCAGAAAGCTTCTTTCCAGTTTTGAACGGAGGATATTTCCTTTTTCACCATAGCCCTCTATGGGCTTCCAAATATCCCTTTGCCAATTCCACAAGAACAGCCTTAGCGAAAGGCTTCTTGAAGGGAAAGATGTAACTCTGTGAGATGAACTAACAGAACACAGAGCAGTTTCTCAGAAAGCTTCTTTCCACTTTTGAACGGAAGATATTTCCTTTTTAACCATAGCCCTCTATGGGCCTCCAAATATCCCTTTGCCAATTCCACAAGAACAGCCTTAGCGAAAGGCTTCTTGAAGGGAAAGATGTAACTCTGTGAGATGAATTAACAGAACACAGAGCAGTTTCTCAGAAAGCTTCTTTCCAGTTTTGAACGGAAGATATTTCCTTTTTCACCGTAGCCCTCTATGGGCTTCCAAATATCCCTTTGCCAATTCCACAAGAACAGCCTTAGCGAAAGGTTTCTTGAAGGGAAAGATGTAACTCTGTGAGATGAATTAACAGAACACAGAGCAGTTTCTCAGAAAGCTTCTTTCCAGTTTTGAACGGAAGATATTTCCTTTTTCACCATAGCCCTCTATGGGCTTCCAAATATCCCTTTGCCAATTCCACAAGAACAGCCATAGCGAAAGGCTTCTTGAAGGGAAAGATGTAACTCTGTGAGATGAATTAACAGAACACAGAGCAGTTTCTCAGAAAGCTTCTTTCCAGTTTTGAACGGAAGATATTTCCTTTTTCACCATAGCCCTCTATGGGCTTCCAAATATCCCTTTGTCAATTCCACAAGAACAGCCTTAGCGAAAGGCTTCTTGAAGGGAAAGATGTAACTCTGTGAGATGAATTAACAGAACACAGAGCGGTTTCTCAGAAAGCTTCTTTCCAGTTTTGAAGGGAAGATATTTCCATTTTCACCACAGCCCTCTATGGGCTTCCAAATATCCCTTTGCCAATTCCACAAGAACAGCCTTAGCGAAAGGCTTCTTGAAGGGAAAGATGTAACTCTGTGAGATGAATTAACAGAACACAGAGCAGTTTCTCAGAAAGCTTCTTTCCAGTTTTGAACGGAAGATATTTCCTTTTTCACCATAGCCCTCTATGGGCTTCCAAATATCCCTTTGCCAATTCCACAAGAACAGCCTTAGCGAAAGGCTTCTTGAAGTGAAAGATGTAACTCTGTGAGATGAATTAACAGAACACAGAGCAGTTTCTCAGAAAGCTTCTTTCCAGTTTTGAACGGAAGATATTTCCTTTTTCACCATAGCCCTCTATGGGCTTTCAAATATCCCTTTGCCAATTCCACAAGAACAGCCTTAGCGAAAGGCTTCTTGAAGGGAAAGATGTAACTCTGTGAGATGAATTAACAGAACACAGAGCAGTTTCTCAGAAAGCTTCTTTCCAGTTTTGAACGGAAGATATTTCCTTTTTCACCATACCCCTCTAAGGGCTTCCACATATCCCTTTGCCAATTCCACAAGAACAGCCTTAGCGAAAGGCTTCTTGAAAGGAAAGATGTAACTCTGTGAGATGAATTAACAGAACACAGAGCAGTTTCTCTGAGAGCTTCTTTGCAGTTTTGAACGGAGGATATTTCCTTTTTCACCATAGCCCTCTATGGGCTTCCAAATATCCCTTTGCCAATTCCACAAGAACAGCCTTAGCGAAAGGCTTCTTGAAGGGAAAGATGTAACTCTGTGAGATGAATTAACAGAACACAGAGCAGTTTCTCAGAAAGCTTCTTTCCAGTTTTGAACGGAAGATATTTCCTTTTTCACCATAGCCCTCTATGGGCTTCCAAATATCCCTTTGCCAATTCCACAAGAACAGCCTTAGCGAAAGGCTTCTTGAAGGGAAAGATGTAACTCTGTGAGATGAACTAACAGAACACAGAGCAGTTTCTCAGAAAGCTTCTTTCCACTTTTGAACGGAAGATATTTCCTTTTTAACCATAGCCCTCTATGGGCCTCCAAATATCCCTTTGCCAATTCCACAAGAACAGCCTTAGCGAAAGGCTTCTTGAAGGGAAAGATGTAACTCTGTGAGATGAATTAACAGAACACAGAGCGGTTTCTCAGAAAGCTTCTTTCCAGTTTTGAACGGAAGATATTTCCCTTTTCACCGTAGCCCTCTATGGGCTTCCAAATATCCCTTTGCCAATTCCACAAGAACAGCCTTAGCGAAAGGTTTCTTGAAGGGAAAGGTGTAACTCTGTGAGATGAATTAACAGAACACAGAGCAGTTTCTCAGAAAGCTTCTTTCCAGTTTTGAACGGAAGATATTTCCTTTTTCACCATAGCCCTCTATGGGCTTCCAAATATCCCTTTGCCAATTCCACAAGAACAGCCATAGCGAAAGGCTTCTTGAAGGGAAAGATGTAACTCTGTGAGATGAATTAACAGAACACAGAGCAGTTTCTCAGAAAGCTTCTTTCCAGTTTTGAACGGAAGATATTTCCTTTTTCACCATAGCCCTCTATGGGCTTCCAAATATCCCTTTGTCAATTCCACAAGAACAGCCTTAGCGAAAGGCTTCTTGAAGGGAAAGATGTAACTCTGTGAGATGAATTAACAGAACACAGAACGGTTTCTCAGAAAGCTTCTTTCCAGTTTTGAAGGGAAGATATTTCCTTTTTCACCATAGCCCTCTATGGGCTTCCAAATATCCCTTTGCCAATTCCACAAGAACAGCCTTAGCGAAAGGCTTCTTGAAGGGAAAGATGTAACTCTGTGAGATGGATTAACAGAACACAGAGCAGTTTCTCAGAAAGCTTCTTTCCAGTTTTGAACGGAAGATATTTCCATTTTCACCATAGCCCTCTATGGGCTTCCAAATATCCCTTTGCCAATTCCACAAGAACAGCCTTAGCGAAAGGCTTCTTGAAGGGAAAGATGTAACTCTGTGAGATGAATTAACAGAACACAGAGCAGTTTCTCAGAAAGCTTCTTTCCAGTTTTGAACGGAAGATATTTCCTTTTTCACCATAGCCCTCTATGGGCTTCCAAATATCCCTTTGCCAATTCCACAAGAACAGCCTTAGCGAAAGGCTTCTTGAAGGGAAAGATGTAACTCAGTGAGATGAATTAACATAACACAGAGCAGTTTCTCTGAAAGCTTCTTTCCAGTTTTGAACGGAAGATGTTTCCTTTTTCACCATAGCCCTCTATGGGCCTCCAAATATCCCTTTGCCAATTCCACAAGAACAGCCTTAGCGAAAGGCTTCTTGAAGGGAAAGATGTAACTCTGTGAGATGAATTAACAGAACACAGAGCAGTTTCTCAGAAAGCTTCTTTCCAGTTTTGAACGGAAGATATTTCCATTTTCACCATAGCCCTCGAAGGGCTTCCAAATATCCCTTTGCCAATTCCACAAGAACAGCCTTAGCGAAAGGCTTCTTGAAGTGAAAGATGTAACTCTGTGAGATGAATTAACAGAACACAGAGCAGTTTCTCAGAAAGCTTCTTTCCAGTTTTGAACGGAAGATATTTCCTTTTTCACCATAGCCCTCTATGGGCTTCCAAATATCCCTTTGCCAATTCCACAAGAACAGCCTTAGCGAAAGGCTTCTTGAAGGGAAAGATGTAACTCTGTGAGATGAATTAACAGAACACAGAGCAGTTTCTCAGAAAGCTTCTTTCCAGTTTTGAACGGAAGATATTTCCTTTTTCACCATAGCCCTCTTTGGGCTTCCAAATATCCCTTTGCCAATTCCACAAGAACAGCCTTAGCGAAAGGCTTCTTGAAGGGAAAGATGTAACTCAGTGAGATGAATTAACATAACACAGAGCAGTTTCTCTGAAAGCTTCTTTCCAGTTTTGAACGGAAGATGTTTCCTTTTTCACCATAGCCCTCTATGGGCCTCCAAATATCCCTTTGCCAATTCCACAAGAACAGCCTTAGCGAAAGGCTTCTTGAAGGGAAAGATGAAACTCTGTGAGATGAATTAACAGAACACAGAGCAGTTTCTCAGAAAGCTTCTTTCCAGTTTTGAACGGAAGATATTTCCATTTTCACCATAGCCCTCTAAGGGCTTCCAAATATCCCTTTGCCAATTCCACAAGAACAGCCTTAGCGAAAGGCTTCTTGAAGTGAAAGATGTAACTCTGTGAGATGAATTAACAGAACACAGAGCAGTTTCTCAGAAAGCTTCTTTCCAGTTTTGAACGGAAGATATTTCCTTTTTCACCATAGCCCTCTATGGGCTTCCAAATATCCCTTTGCCAATTCCACAAGAACAGCCTTAGCGAAAGGCTTCTTGAAGGGAAAGATGTAACTCTGTGAGATGAATTAACAGAACACAGAGCGGTTTCTCAGAAAGCTTCTTTCCAGTTTTGAACGGAAGATATTTCCTTTTTCACCGTAGCCCTCTATGGGCTTCCAAATATCCCTTTGCCAATTCCACAAGAACAGCCTTAGCGAAAGGTTTCTTGAAGGGAAAGGTGTAACTCTGTGAGATGAATTAACAGAACACAGAGCAGTTTCTCAGAAAGCTTCTTTCCAGTTTTGAACGGAAGATATTTCCTTTTTCACCATCGCCCTCTATGGGCTTCCAAATATCCCTTTGCCAATTCCACAAGAACAGCCTTAGCGAAAGGCTTCTTGAAGGGAAAGATGTAACTCTGTGAGATGAATTAACAGAACACAGAGCAGTTTCTCAGAAAGCTTCTTTCCAGTTTTGAACGGAAGATATTTCCTTTTTCACCATAGCCCTCTATGGGCTTCCAAATATCCCTTTGTCAATTCCACAAGAACAGCCTTAGCGAAAGGCTTCTTGAAGGGAAAGATGTAACTCTGTGAGATGAATTAACAGAACACAGAGCGGTTTCTCAGAAAGCTTCTTTCCAGTTTTGAAGGGAAGATATTTCCTTTTTCACCATAGCCCTCTATGGGCTTCCAAATATCCCTTTGCCAATTCCACAAGAACAGCCTTAGCGAAAGGCTTCTTGAAGGGAAAGATGTAACTCTGTGAGATGGATTAACAGAACACAGAGCAGTTTCTCAGAAAGCTTCTTTCCAGTTTTGAACGGAAGATATTTCCATTTTCACCATAGCCCTCTATGGGCTTCCAAATATCCCTTTGCCAATTCCACAAGAACAGCCTTAGCGAAAGGCTTCTTGAAGGGAAAGATGTAACTCTGTGAGATGAATTAACAGAACACAGAGCAGTTTCTCAGAAAGCTTCTTTCCAGTTTTGAACGGAAGATATTTCCTTTTTCACCATAGCCCTCTATGGGCTTCCAAATATCCCTTTGCCAATTCCACAAGAACAGCCTTAGCGAAAGGCTTCTTGAAGGGAAAGATGTAACTCAGTGAGATGAATTAACATAACACAGAGCAGTTTCTCTGAAAGCTTCTTTCCAGTTTTGAACGGAAGATGTTTCCTTTTTCACCATAGCCCTCTATGGGCCTCCAAATATCCCTTTGCCAATTCCACAAGAACAGCCTTAGCGAAAGGCTTCTTGAAGGGAAAGATGTACCTCAGTGAGATGAATTAACATAACACAGAGCAGTTTCTCTGAAAGCTTCTTTCCAGTTTTGAACGGAAGATGTTTCCTTTTTCACCATAGCCCTCTATGGGCTTCCAAATATCCCTTTGCCAATTCCACAAGAACAGCCTTAGCGAAAGGCTTCTTGAAGGGAAAGATGTAACTCTGTGAGATGAACTAACAGAACACAGAGCAGTTTCTCAGAAAGCTTCTTTCCACTTTTGAACGGAAGATATTTCCTTTTTAACCATAGCCCTCTATGGGCCTCCAAATATCCCTTTGCCAATTCCACAAGAACAGCCTTAGCGAAAGGCTTCTTGAAGGGAAAGATGTAACTCTGTGAGATGAATTAACAGAACACAGAGCAGTTTCTCAGAAAGCTTCTTTCCAGTTTTGAACGGAAGATATTTCCTTTTTCACCGTAGCCCTCTATGGGCTTCCAAATATCCCTTTGCCAATTCCACAAGAACAGCCTTAGCGAAAGGTTTCTTGAAGGGAAAGATGTAACTCTGTGAGATGAATTAACAGAACACAGAGCAGTTTCTCAGAAAGCTTCTTTCCAGTTTTGAACGGAAGATATTTCCTTTTTCACCATAGCCCTCTATGGGCTTCCAAATATCCCTTTGCCAATTCCACAAGAACAGCCATAGCGAAAGGCTTCTTGAAGGGAAAGATGTAACTCTGTGAGATGAATTAACAGAACACAGAGCAGTTTCTCAGAAAGCTTCTTTCCAGTTTTGAACGGAAGATATTTCCTTTTTCACCATAGCCCTCTATGGGCTTCCAAATATCCCTTTGTCAATTCCACAAGAACAGCCTTAGCGAAAGGCTTCTTGAAGGGAAAGATGTAACTCTGTGAGATGAATTAACAGAACACAGAGCGGTTTCTCAGAAAGCTTCTTTCCAGTTTTGAAGGGAAGATATTTCCATTTTCACCATAGCCCTCTATGGGCTTCCAAATATCCCTTTGCCAGTTCCACAAGAACAGCCTTAGCGAAAGGCTTCTTGAAGGGAAAGATGTAACTCTGTGAGATGAATTAACAGAACACAGAGCAGTTTCTCAGAAAGCTTCTTTCCAGTTTTGAACGGAAGATATTTCCTTTTTCACCATAGCCCTCTATGGGCTTCGAAATATCCCTTTGCCAATTCCACAAGAACAGCCTTAGCGAAAGGCTTCTTGAAGTGAAAGATGTAACTCTGTGAGATGAATTAACAGAACACAGAGCAGTTTCTCAGAAAGCTTCTTTCCAGTTTTGAACGGAAGATATTTCCTTTTTCACCATAGCCCTCTATGGGCTTCCAAATATCCCTTTGCCAATTCCACAAGAACAGCCTTAGCGAAAGGCTTCTTGAAGGGAAAGATGTAACTCTGTGAGATGAATTAACAGAACACAGAGCAGTTTCTCAGAAAGCTTCTTTCCAGTATTGAACGGAAGATATTTCCTTTTTCACCATAGCCCTCTATGGGCTTCCAAATATCCCTTTGCCAATTCCACAAGAACAGCCTTAGCGAAAGGCTTCTTGAAGGGAAAGATGTAACTCAGTGAGATGAATTAACATAACACAGAGCAGTTTCTCTGAAAGCTTGTTTCCAGTTTTGAACGGAAAATGTTTCCTTTTTCACCATAGCCCTCTATGGGCCTCCAAATATCCCTTTGCCAATTCCACAAGAACAGCCTTAGCGAAAGGCTTCTTGAAGGGAAAGATGTAACTCTGTGAGATGAATTAACAGAACACAGAGCAGTTTCTCAGAAAGCTTCTTTCCAGTTTTGAACGGAAGATATTTCCTTTTTCACCGTAGCCCTCTATGGGCTTCCAAATATCCCTTTGCCAATTCCACAAGAACAGCCTTAGCGAAAGGTTTCTTGAAGGGAAAGATGTAACTCTGTGAGATGAATTAACAGAACACAGAGCAGTTTCTCAGAAAGCTTCTTTCCAGTTTTGAACGGAAGATATTTCCTTTTTCACCATAGCCCTCTATGGGCTTCCAAATATCCCTTTGCCAATTCCACAAGAACAGCCTTAGCGAAAGGCTTCTTGAAGGGAAAGATGTAACTCTGTGAGATGAACTAACAGAACACAGAGCAGTTTCTCAGAAAGCTTCTTTCCACTTTTGAACGGAAGATATTTCCTTTTTAACCATAGCCCTCTATGGGCCTCCAAATATCCCTTTGCCAATTCCACAAGAACAGCCTTAGCGAAAGGCTTCTTGAAGGGAAAGATGTAACTCTGTGAGATGAATTAACAGAACACAGAGCAGTTTCTCAGAAAGCTTCTTTCCAGTTTTGAACGGAAGATATTTCCTTTTTCACCGTAGCCCTCTATGGGCTTCCAAATATCCCTTTGCCAATTCCACAAGAACAGCCTTAGCGAAAGGTTTCTTGAAGGGAAAGATGTAACTCTGTGAGATGAATTAACAGAACACAGAGCAGTTTCTCAGAAAGCTTCTTTCCAGTTTTGAACGGAAGATATTTCCTTTTTCACCATAGCCCTCTATGGGCTTCCAAATATCCCTTTGCCAATTCCACAAGAACAGCCTTAGCGAAAGGCTTCTTGAAGGGAAAGATGTAACTCAGTGAGATGAATTAACATAACACAGAGCAGTTTCTCTGAAAGCTTCTTTCCAGTTTTGAACGGAAGATGTTTCCTTTTTCACCATAGCCCTCTATGGGCTTCCAAATATCCCTTTGCCAATTCCACAAGAACAGCCTTAGCGAAAGGCTTCTTGAAGGGAAAGATGTAACTCTGTGAGATGAATTAACAGAACACAGAGCAGTTTCTCAGAAAGCTTCTTTCCAGTTTTGAACGGAAGATATTTCCATTTTCACCATAGCCCTCTAAGGGCTTCCAAATATCCCTTTGCCAATTCCACAAGAACAGCCTTAGCGAAAGGCTTCTTGAAGTGAAAGATGTAACTCTGTGAGATGAATTAACAGAACACAGAGCAGTTTCTCAGAAAGCTTCTTTCCAGTTTTGAACGGAAGATATTTCCTTTTTCACCATAGCCCTCTATGGGCTTCCAAATATCCCTTTGCCAATTCCACAAGAACAGCCTTAGCGAAAGGCTTCTTGAAGGGAAAGATGTAACTCTGTGAGATGAATTATCAGAACACAGAGCAGTTTCTCAGAAAGCTTCTTTCCAGTTTTGAACGGAAGATATTTCCTTTTTCACCATAGCCCTCTATGGGCTTCCAAATATCCCTTTGCCAATTCCACAAGAACAGCCTTATCGAAAGGCTTCTTGAAGGGAAAGATGTAACTCAGTGAGATGAATTAACATAACACAGAGCAGTTTCTCTGAAAGCTTCTTTCCAGTTTTGAACGGAAGATGTTTCCTTTTTCACCATAGCCCTCTATGGGCCTCCAAATATCCCTTTGCCAATTCCACAAGAACAGCCTTAGCGAAAGGCTTCTTGAAGGGAAAGATGTAACTCTGTGAGATGAATTAACAGAACACAGAGCAGTTTCTCAGAAAGCTTCTTTCCAGTTTTGAACGGAAGATATTTCCATTTTGACCATAGCCCTCTAAGGGCTTCCAAATATCCCTTTGCCAATTCCACAAGAACAGCCTTAGCGAAAGGCTTCTTGAAGTGAAAGATGTAACTCTGTGAGATGAATTAACAGAACACAGAGCAGTTTCTCAGAAAGCTTCTTTCCAGTTTTGAACGGAAGATATTTCCTTTTTCACCATAGCCCTCTATGGGCTTCCAAATATCCCTTTGCCAATTCCACAAGAACAGCCTTAGCGAAAGGCTTCTTGAAGGGAAAGATGTAACTCTGTGAGATGAATTAACAGAACACAGAGCAGTTTCTCAGAAAGCTTCTTTCCAGTTTTGAACGGAAGATATTTCCTTTTTCACCATAGCCCTCTATGGGCTTCCAAATATCCCTTTGCCAATTCCACAAGAACAGCCTTAGCGAAAGGCCTCTTGAAGGGAAAGATGTAACTCTGTGAGATGAATTAACAGAACACAGAGCAGTTTCTCAGAAAGCTTCTTTCCAGTTTTGAACGGAAGATATTTCCTTTTTCACCATAGCCCTCTAAGGGCTTCCACATATCCCTTTGCCAATTCCACAAGAACAGCCTTAGCGAAAGGCTTCTTGAAAGGAAAGATGTAACTCTGTGAGATGAATTAACAGAACACAGAGCAGTTTCTCTGAGAGCTTCTTTCCAGTTTTGAACGGAGGATATTTCCTTTTTCACCATAGCCCTCTATGGGCTTCCAAATATCCCTTTGCCAATTCCACAAGAACAGCCTTAGCGAAAGGCTTCTTGAAGGGAAAGATGTAACTCTGTGAGATGAATTAACAGAACACAGAGCAGTTTCTCAGAAAGGTTCTTTCCAGTTTTGAATGGAAGATATTTCCTTTTTCACCGTAGCCCTCTATGGGCTTCCAAATATCCCTTTGCCAATTCCACAAGAACAGCCTTAGCGAAAGGTTTCTTGAAGGGAATGATGTAACTCTGTGAGATGAATTAACAGAACACAGAGCAGTTTCTCAGAAAGCTTCTTTCCAGTTTTGAACGGAAGATATTTCCTTTTTCACCATAGCCCTCTATGGGCTTCCAAATATCCCTTTGCCAATTCCACAAGAACAGCCTTAGCGAAAGGCTTCTTGAAGGGAAAGATGTAACTCTGTGAGATGAACTAACAGAACACAGAGCAGTTTCTCAGAAAGCTTCTTTCCACTTTTGAACGGAAGATATTTCCTTTTTAACCATAGCCCTCTATGGGCCTCCAAATATCCCTTTGCCAATTCCACAAGAACAGCCTTAGCGAAAGGCTTCTTGAAGGGAAAGATGTAACTCTGTGAGATGAATTAACAGAACACAGAGCAGTTTCTCAGAAAGCTTCTTTCCAGTTTTGAACGGAAGATATTTCCTTTTTCACCGTAGCCCTCTATGGGCTTCCAAATATCCCTTTGCCAATTCCACAAGAACAGCCTTAGCGAAAGGTTTCTTGAAGGGAAAGATGTAACTCTGTGAGATGAATTAACAGAACACAGAGCAGTTTCTCAGAAAGCTTCTTTCCAGTTTTGAACGGAAGATATTTCCTTTTTCACCATAGCCCTCTATGGGCTTCCAAATATCCCTTTGCCAATTCCACAAGAACAGCCATAGCGAAAGGCTTCTTGAAGGGAAAGATGTAACTCTGTGAGATGAATTAACAGAACACAGAGCAGTTTCTCAGAAAGCTTCTTTCCAGTTTTGAACGGAAGATATTTCCTTTTTCACCATAGCCCTCTATGGGCTTCCAAATATCCCTTTGTCAATTCCACAAGAACAGCCTTAGCGAAAGGCTTCTTGAAGGGAAAGATGTAACTCTGTGAGATGAATTAACAGAACACAGAGCGGTTTCTCAGAAAGCTTCTTTCCAGTTTTGAAGGGAAGATATTTCCATTTTCACCATAGCCCTCTATGGGCTTCCAAATATCCCTTTGCCAATTCCACAAGAACAGCCTTAGCGAAAGGCTTCTTGAAGGGAAAGATGTAACTCTGTGAGATGAATTAACAGAACACAGAGCAGTTTCTCAGAAAGCTTCTTTCCAGTTTTGAACCGAAGATATTTCCTTTTTCACCATAGCCCTCTATGGGCTTCGAAATATCCCTTTGCCAATTCCACAAGAACAGCCTTAGCGAAAGGCTTCTTGAAGTGAAAGATGTAACTCTGTGAGATGAATTAACAGAACACAGAGCAGTTTCTCAGAAAGCTTCTTTCCAGTTTTGAACGGAAGATATTTCCTTTTTCACCATAGCCCTCTATGGGCTTCCAAATATCCCTTTGCCAATTCCACAAGAACAGCCTTAGCGAAAGGCTTCTTGAAGGGAAAGATGTAACTCTGTGAGATGAATTAACAGAACACAGAGCAGTTTCTCAGAAAGCTTCTTTCCAGTTTTGAACGGAAGATATTTCCTTTTTCACCATAGCCCTCTATGGGCTTCCAAATATCCCTTTGCCAATTCCACAAGAACAGCCTTAGCGAAAGGCTTCTTGAAGGGAAAGATGTAACTCAGTGAGATGAATTAACATAACACAGAGCAGTTTCTCTGAAAGCTTCTTTCCAGTTTTGAACGGAAGATGTTTCCTTTTTCACCATAGCCCTCTATGGGCCTCCAAATATCCCTTTGCCAATTCCACAAGAACAGCCTTAGCGAAAGGCTTCTTGAAGGGAAAGATGTAACTCTGTGAGATGAATTAACAGAACACAGAGCAGTTTCTCAGAAAGCTTCTTTCCAGTTTTGAACGGAAGATATTTCCTTTTTCACCGTAGCCCTCTATGGGCTTCCAAATATCCCATTGCCAATTCCACAAGAACAGCCTTAGCGAAAGGTTTCTTGAAGGGAAAGATGTAACTCTGTGAGATGAATTAACAGAACACAGAGCAGTTTCTCAGAAAGCTTCTTTCCAGTTTTGAACGGAAGATATTTCCTTTTTCACCATAGCCCTCTATGGGCTTCCAAATATCCCTTTGCCAATTCCACAAGAACAGCCTTAGCGAAAGGCTTCTTGAAGGGAAAGATGTAACTCTGTGAGATGAACTAACAGAACACAGAGCAGTTTCTCAGAAAGCTTCTTTCCACTTTTGAACGGAAGATATTTCCTTTTTAACCATAGCCCTCTATGGGCCTCCAAATATCCCTTTGCCAATTCCACAAGAACAGCCTTAGCGAAAGGCTTCTTGAAGGGAAAGATGTAACTCTGTGAGATGAATTAACAGAACACAGAGCAGTTTCTCAGAAAGCTTCTTTCCAGTTTTGAACGGAAGATATTTCCTTTTTCACCGTAGCCCTCTATGGGCTTCCAAATATCCCTTTGCCAATTCCACAAGAACAGCCTTAGCGAAAGGTTTCTTGAAGGGAAAGATGTAACTCTGTGAGATGAATTAACAGAACACAGAGCAGTTTCTCAGAAAGCTTCTTTCCAGTTTTGAACGGAAGATATTTCCTTTTTCACCATAGCCCTCTATGGGCTTCCAAATATCCCTTTGCCAATTCCACAAGAACAGCCATAGCGAAAGGCTTCTTGAAGGGAAAGATGTAACTCTGTGAGATGAATTAACAGAACACAGAGCAGTTTCTCAGAAAGCTTCTTTCCAGTTTTGAACGGAAGATATTTCCTTTTTCACCATAGCCCTCTATGGGCTTCCAAATATCCCTTTGTCAATTCCACAAGAACAGCCTTAGCGAAAGGCTTCTTGAAGGGAAAGATGTAACTCTGTGAGATGAATTAACAGAACACAGAGCGGTTTCTCAGAAAGCTTCTTTCCAGTTTTGAAGGGAAGATATTTCCATTTTCACCATAGCCCTCTATGGGCTTCCAAATATCCCTTTGCCAATTCCACAAGAACAGCCTTAGCGAAAGGCTTCTTGAAGGGAAAGATGTAACTCTGTGAGATGAATTAACAGAACACAGAGCAGTTTCTCAGAAAGCTTCTTTCCAGTTTTGAACGGAAGATATTTCCTTTTTCACCATAGCCCTCTATGGGCTTCCAAATATCCCTTTGCCAATTCCACAAGAACAGCCTTAGCGAAAGGCTTCTTGAAGTGAAAGATGTAACTCTGTGAGATGAATTAACAGAACACAGAGCAGTTTCTCAGAAAGCTTCTTTCCAGTTTTGAACGGAAGATATTTCCTTTTTCACCATAGCCCTCTATGGGCTTTCAAATATCCCTTTGCCAATTCCACAAGAACAGCCTTAGCGAAAGGCTTCTTGAAGGGAAAGATGTAACTCTGTGAGATGAATTAACAGAACACAGAGCAGTTTCTCAGAAAGCTTCTTTCCAGTTTTGAACGAAAGATATTTCCTTTTTCACCATAGCCCTCTAAGGGCTTCCACATATCCCTTTGCCAATTCCACAAGAACAGCCTTAGCGAAAGGCTTCTTGAAAGGAAAGATGTAACTCTGTGAGATGAATTAACAGAACACAGAGCAGTTTCTCTGAGAGCTTCTTTCCAGTTTTGAACGGAGGATATTTCCTTTTTCACCATAGCCCTCTATGGGCTTCCAAATATCCCTTTGCCAATTCCACAAGAACAGCCTTAGCGAAAGGCTTCTTGAAGGGAAAGATGTAACTCTGTGAGATGAATTAACAGAACACAGAGCAGTTTCTCAGAAAGCTTCTTTCCAGTTTTGAACGGAAGATATTTCCTTTTTCACCATAGCCCTCTATGGGCTTCCAAATATCCCTTTGCCAATTCCACAAGAACAGCCTTAGCGAAAGGCTTCTTGAAGGGAAAGATGTAACTCTGTGAGATGAATTAACAGAACACAGAGCAGTTTCTCAGAAAGCTTCTTTCCAGTTTTGAACGGAAGATATTTCCTTTTTCACCATAGCCCTCTATGGGCTTCCAAATATCCCTTTGCCAATTCCACAAGAACAGCCTTAGCGAAAGGCCTCTTGAAGGGAAAGATGTAACTCTGTGAGATGAATTAACAGAACACAGAGCAGTTTCTCAGAAAGCTTCTTTCCAGTTTTGAACGGAAAATATTTCCTTTTTCACCATAGCCCTCTATGGGCTTCCAAATATCCCTTTGCCAATTCCACAAGAACAGCCTTAGCGAAAGGCCTCTTGAAGGGAAAGATGTAACTCTGTGAGATGAATTAACAGAACACAGAGCAGTTTCTCAGAAAGCTTCTTTCCAGTTTTGAACGGAAGATATTTCCTTTTTCACCATAGCCCTCTATGGGCTTCCACATATCCCTTTGCCAATTCCACAAGAACAGCCTTAGCGAAAGGCTTCTTGAAAGGAAAGATGTAACTCTGTGAGATGAATTAACAGAACACAGACCAGTTTCTCTGAGAGCTTCTTTCCAGTTTTGAACGGAGGATATTTCCTTTTTCACCATAGCCCTCTATGGGCTTCCAAATATCCCTTTGCCAATTCCACAAGAACAGCCTTAGCGAAAGGCTTCTTGAAGGGAAAGATGTAACTCTGTGAGATGAATTAACAGAACACAGAGCAGTTTCTCAGAAAGGTTCTTTCCAGTTTTGAATGGAAGATATTTCCTTTTTCACCGTAGCCCTCTATGGGCTTCCAAATATCCCTTTGCCAATTCCACAAGAACAGCCTTAGCGAAAGGTTTCTTGAAGGGAATGATGTAACTCTGTGAGATGAATTAACAGAACACAGAGCAGTTTCTCAGAAAGCTTCTTTCCAGTTTTGAACGGAAGATATTTCCTTTTTCACCATAGCCCTCTATGGGCTTCCAAATATCCCTTTGCCAATTCCACAAGAACAGCCTTAGCGAAAGGCTTCTTGAAGGGAAAGATGTAACTCTGTGAGATGAACTAACAGAACACAGAGCAGTTTCTCAGAAAGCTTCTTTCCACTTTTGAACGGAAGATATTTCCTTTTTAACCATAGCCCTCTATGGGCCTCCAAATATCCCTTTGCCAATTCCACAAGAACAGCCTTAGCGAAAGGCTTCTTGAAGGGAAAGATGTAACTCTGTGAGATGAATTAACAGAACACAGAGCAGTTTCTCAGAAAGCTTCTTTCCAGTTTTGAACGGAAGATATTTCCTTTTTCACCATAGCCCTCTATGGGCTTCCAAATATCCCTTTGCCAATTCCACAAGAACAGCCATAGCGAAAGGCTTCTTGAAGGGAAAGATGTAACTCTGTGAGATGAATTAACAGAACACAGAGCAGTTTCTCAGAAAGCTTCTTTCCAGTTTTGAACGGAAGATATTTCCTTTTTCACCATAGCCCTCTATGGGCTTCCAAATATCACTTTGTCAATTCCACAAGAACAGCCTTAGCGAAAGGCTTCTTGAAGGGAAAGATGTAACTCTGTGAGATGAATTAACAGAACACAGAGCGGTTTCTCAGAAAGCTTCTTTCCAGTTTTGAAGGGAAGATATTTCCATTTTCACCATAGCCCTCTATGGGCTTCCAAATATCCCTTTGCCAATTCCACAAGAACAGCCTTAGCGAAAGGCTTCTTGAAGGGAAAGATGTAACTCTGTGAGATGAATTAACAGAACACAGAGCAGTTTCTCAGAAAGGTTTTTTCCAGTTTTGAACGGAAGATATTTCCTTTTTCACCATAGCCCTCTATGGGCTTCGAAATATCCCTTTGCCAATTCCACAAGAACAGCCTTAGCGAAAGGCTTCTTGAAGTGAAAGATGTAACTCTGTGAGATGAATTAACAGAACACAGAGCAGTTTCTCAGAAAGCTTCTTTCCAGTTTTGAACGGAAGATATTTCCTTTTTCACCATAGCCCTCTATGGGCTTCCAAATATCCCTTTGCCAATTCCACAAGAACAGCCTTAGCGAAAGGCTTCTTGAAGGGAAAGATGTAACTCTGTGAGATGAATTAACAGAACACAGAGCAGTTTCTCAGAAAGCTTCTTTCCAGTTTTGAACGGAAGATATTTCCTTTTTCACCATAGCCCTCTATGGGCTTCCAAATATCCCTTTGCCAATTCCACAAGAACAGCCTTAGCGAAAGGCTTCTTGAAGGGAAAGATGTAACTCAGTGAGATGAATTAACATAACACAGAGCAGTTTCTCTGAAAGCTTCTTTCCAGTTTTGAACGGAAGATGTTTCCTTTTTCACCATAGCCCTCTATGGGCCTCCAAATATCCCTTTGCCAATTCCACAAGAACAGCCTTAGCGAAAGGCTTCTTGAAGGGAAAGATGTAACTCTGTGAGATGAATTAACAGAACACAGAGCAGTTTCTCAGAAAGCTTCTTTCCAGTTTTGAACGGAAGATATTTCCTTTTTCACCGTAGCCCTCTATGGGCTTCCAAATATCCCTTTGCCAATTCCACAAGAACAGCCTTAGCGAAAGGTTTCTTGAAGGGAAAGATGTAACTCTGTGAGATGAATTAACAGAACACAGAGCAGTTTCTCAGAAAGCTTCTTTCCAGTTTTGAACGGAAGATATTTCCTTTTTCACCATAGCCCTCTATGGGCTTCCAAATATCCCTTTGCCAATTCCACAAGAACAGCCTTAGCGAAAGGCTTCTTGAAGGGAAAGATGTAACTCTGTGAGATGAACTAACAGAACACAGAGCAGTTTCTCAGAAAGCTTCTTTCCACTTTTGAACGGAAGATATTTCCTTTTTAACCATAGCCCTCTATGGGCCTCCAAATATCCCTTTGCCAATTCCACAAGAACAGCCTTAGCGAAAGGCTTCTTGAAGGGAAAGATGTAACTCTGTGAGATGAATTAACAGAACACAGAGCAGTTTCTCAGAAAGCTTCTTTCCAGTTTTGAACGGAAGATATTTCCTTTTTCACCGTAGCCCTCTATGGGCTTCCAAATATCCCTTTGCCAATTCCACAAGAACAGCCTTAGCGAAAGGTTTCTTGAAGGGAAAGATGTAACTCTGTGAGATGAATTAACAGAACACAGAGCAGTTTCTCAGAAAGCTTCTTTCCAGTTTTGAACGGAAGATATTTCCTTTTTCACCATAGCCCTCTATGGGCTTCCAAATATCCCTTTGCCAATTCCACAAGAACAGCCATAGCGAAAGGCTTCTTGAAGGGAAAGATGTAACTCTGTGAGATGAATTAACAGAACACAGAGCAGTTTCTCAGAAAGCTTCTTTCCAGTTTTGAACGGAAGATATTTCCTTTTTCACCATAGCCCTCTATGGGCTTCCAAATATCCCTTTGTCAATTCCACAAGAACAGCCTTAGCGAAAGGCTTCTTGAAGGGAAAGATGTAACTCTGTGAGATGAATTAACAGAACACAGAGCGGTTTCTCAGAAAGCTTCTTTCCAGTTTTGAAGGGAAGATATTTCCATTTTCACCATAGCCCTCTATGGGCTTCCAAATATCCCTTTGCCAATTCCACAAGAACAGCCTTAGCGAAAGGCTTCTTGAAGGGAAAGATGTAACTCTGTGAGATGAATTAACAGAACACAGAGCAGTTTCTCAGAAAGCTTCTTTCCAGTTTTTAACGGAAGATATTTCCTTTTTCACCATAGCCCTCTATGGGCTTCCAAATATCCCTTTGCCAATTCCACAAGAACAGCCTTAGCGAAAGGCTTCTTGAAGTGAAAGATGTAACTCTGTGAGATGAATTAACAGAACACAGAGCAGTTTCTCAGAAAGCTTCTTTCCAGTTTTGAACGGAAGATATTTCCTTTTTCACCATAGCCATCTATGGGCTTTCAAATATCCCTTTGCCAATTCCACAAGAACAGCCTTAGCGAAAGGCTTCTTGAAGGGAAAGATGTAACTCTGTGAGATGAATTAACAGAACACAGAGCAGTTTCTCAGAAAGCTTCTTTCCAGTTTTGAACGGAAGATATTTCCTTTTTCACCATAGCCCTCTAAGGGCTTCCACATATCCCTTTGCCAATTCCACAAGAACAGCCTTAGCGAAAGGCTTCTTGAAAGGAAAGATGTAACTCTGTGAGATGAATTAACAGAACACAGAGCAGTTTCTCTGAGAGCTTCTTTCCAGTTTTGAACGGAGGATATTTCCTTTTTCACCATAGCCCTCTATGGGCTTCCAAATATCCCTTTGCCAATTCCACAAGAACAGCCTTAGCGAAAGGCTTCTTGAAGGGAAAGATGTAACTCTGTGAGATGAATTAACAGAACACAGAGCAGTTTCTCAGAAAGGTTCTTTCCAGTTTTGAATGGAAGATATTTCCTTTTTCACCGTAGCCCTCTATGGGCTTCCAAATATCCCTTTGCCAATTCCACAAGAACAGCCTTAGCGAAAGGTTTCTTGAAGGGAAAGATGTAACTCTGTGAGATGAATTAACAGAACACAGAGCAGTTTCTCAGAAAGCTTCTTTCCAGTTTTGAACGGAAGATATTTCCTTTTTCACCATTGCCCTCTATGGGCTTCCAAATATCCCTTTGCCAATTCCACAAGAACAGCCTTAGCGAAAGGCTTCTTGAAGGGAAAGATGTAACTCTGTGAGATGAACTAACAGAACACAGAGCAGTTTCTCAGAAAGCTTCTTTCCACTTTTGAACGGAAGATATTTCCTTTTTAACCATAGCCCTCTATGGGCCTCCAAATATCCCTTTGCCAATTCCACAAGAACAGCCTTAGCGAAAGGCTTCTTGAAGGGAAAGATGTAACTCTGTGAGATGAATTAACAGAACACAGAGCGGTTTCTCAGAAAGCTTCTTTCCAGTTTTGAACGGAAGATATTTCCTTTTTCACCGTAGCCCTCTATGGGCTTCCAAATATCCCTTTGCCAATTCCACAAGAACAGCCTTAGCGAAAGGTTTCTTGAAGGGAAAGATGTAACTCTGTGAGATGAATTAACAGAACACAGAGCAGTTTCTCAGAAAGCTTCTTTCCAGTTTTGAACGGAAGATATTTCCTTTTTCACCATAGCCCTCTATGGGCTTCCAAATATCCCTTTGCCAATTCCACAAGAACAGCCATAGCGAAAGGCTTCTTGAAGGGAAAGATGTAACTCTGTGAGATGAATTAACAGAACACAGAGCAGTTTCTCAGAAAGCTTCTTTCCAGTTTTGAACGGAAGATATTTCCTTTTTCACCATAGCCCTCTATGGGCTTCCAAATATCCCTTTGTCAATTCCACAAGAACAGCCTTAGCGAAAGGCTTCTTGAAGGGAAAGATGTAACTCTGTGAGATGAATTAACAGAACACAGAGCGGTTTCTCAGAAAGCTTCTTTCCAGTTTTGAAGGGAAGATATTTCCTTTTTCACCATAGCCCTCTATGGGCTTCCAAATATCCCTTTGCCAATTCCACAAGAACAGCCTTAGCGAAAGGCTTCTTGAAGGGAAAGATGTAACTCTGTGAGATGGATTAACAGAACACAGAGCAGTTTCTCAGAAAGCTTCTTTCCAGTTTTGAACGGAAGATATTTCCATTTTCACCATAGCCCTCTAAGGGCTTCCAAATATCCCTTTGCCAATTCCACAAGAACAGCCTTAGCGAAAGGCTTCTTGAAGTGAAAGATGTAACTCTGTGAGATGAATTAACAGAACACAGAGCAGTTTCTCAGAAAGCTTCTTTCCAGTTTTGAACGGAAGATATTTCCTTTTTCACCATAGCCCTCTATGGGCTTCCAAATATCCCTTTGCCAATTCCACAAGAACAGCCTTAGCGAAAGGCTTCTTGAAGGGAAAGATGTAACTCTGTGAGATGAATTAACAGAACACAGAGCAGTTTCTCAGAAAGCTTCTTTCCAGTTTTGAACGGAAGATATTTCCTTTTTCACCATAGCCCTCTATGGGCTTCCAAATATCCCTTTGCCAATTCCACAAGAACAGCCTTAGCGAAAGGCTTCTTGAAGGGAAAGATGTAACTCAGTGAGATGAATTAACATAACACAGAGCAGTTTCTCTGAAAGCTTCTTTCCAGTTTTGAACGGAAGATGTTTCCTTTTTCACCATAGCCCTCTATGGGCCTCCAAATATCCCTTTGCCAATTCCACAAGAACAGCCTTAGCGAAAGGCTTCTTGAAGGGAAAGATGTAACTCTGTGAGATGAATTAACAGAACACAGAGCAGTTTCTCAGAAAGCTTCTTTCTAGTTTTGAACGGAAGATATTTCCATTTTAACCATAGCCCTCTAAGGGCTTCCAAATATCCCTTTGCCAATTCCACAAGAACAGCCTTAGCGAAAGGCTTCTTGAAGTGAAAGATGTAACTCTGTGAGATGAATTAACAGAACACAGAGCATTTTCTCAGAAAGCTTCTTTCCAGTTTTGAACGGAAGATATTTCCTTTTTCACCATAGCCCTCTATGGGCTTCCAAATATCCCTTTGCCAATTCCACAAGAACAGCCTTAGCGAAAGGCTTCTTGAAGGGAAAGATGTAACTCTGTGAGATGAATTAACAGAACACAGAGCAGTTTCTCAGAAAGCTTCTTTCCAGTTTTGAACGGAAGATATTTCCTTTTTCACCATAGCCCTCTATGGGCTTCCAAATATCCCTTTGCCAATTCCACAAGAACAGCCTTAGCGAAAGGCCTCTTGAAGGGAAAGATGTAACTCTGTGAGATGAATTAACAGAACACAGAGCAGTTTCTCAGAAAGCTTCTTTCCAGTTTTGAACGGAAGATATTTCCTTTTTCACCATAGCCCTCTAAGGGCTTCCACATATCCCTTTGCCAATTCCACAAGAACAGCCTTAGCGAAAGGCTTCTTGAAAGGAAAGATGTAACTCTGTGAGATGAATTAACAGAACACAGAGCAGTTTCTCTGAGAGCTTCTTTCCAGTTTTGAACGGAGGATATTTCCTTTTTCACCATAGCCCTCTATGGGCCTCCAAATATCCCTTTGCCAATTCCACAAGAACAGCCTTAGCGAAAGGCTTCTTGAAGGGAAAGATGTAACTCTGTGAGATGAATTAACAGAACACAGAGCAGTTTCTCAGAAAGCTTCTTTCCAGTTTTGAACGGAAGATATTTCCTTTTTCACCGTAGCCCTCTATGGGCTTCCAAATATCCCTTTGCCAATTCCACAAGAACAGCCTTAGCGAAAGGTTTCTTGAAGGGAAAGATGTAACTCTGTGAGATGAATTAACAGAACACAGAGCAGTTTCTCAGAAAGCTTCTTTCCAGTTTTGAACGGAAGATATTTCCTTTTTCACCATAGCCCTCTATGGGCTTCCAAATATCCCTTTGCCAATTCCACAAGAACAGCCTTAGCGAAAGGCTTCTTGAAGGGAAAGATGTAACTCTGTGAGATGAACTAACAGAACACAGAGCAGTTTCTCAGAAAGCTTCTTTCCACTTTTGAACGGAAGATATTTCCTTTTTAACCATAGCCCTCTATGGGCCTCCAAATATCCCTTTGCCAATTCCACAAGAACAGCCTTAGCGAAAGGCTTCTTGAAGGGAAAGATGTAACTCTGTGAGATGAATTAACAGAACACAGAGCAGTTTCTCAGAAAGCTTCTTTCCAGTTTTGAACGGAAGATATTTCCTTTTTCACCGTAGCCCTCTATGGGCTTCCAAATATCCCTTTGCCAATTCCACAAGAACAGCCTTAGCGAAAGGTTTCTTGAAGGGAAAGATGTAACTCTGTGAGATGAATTAACAGAACACAGAGCAGTTTCTCAGAAAGCTTCTTTCCAGTTTTGAACGGAAGATATTTCCTTTTTCACCATAGCCCTCTATGGGCTTCCAAATATCCCTTTGCCAATTCCACAAGAACAGCCATAGCGAAAGGCTTCTTGAAGGGAAAGATGTAACACTGTGAGATGAATTAACAGAACACAGAGCAGTTTCTCAGAAAGCTTCTTTCCAGTTTTGAACGGAAGATATTTCCTTTTTCACCATAGCCCTCTATGGGCTTCCAAATATCCCTTTGTCAATTCCACAAGAACAGCCTTAGCGAAAGGCTTCTTGAAGGGAAAGATGTAACTCTGTGAGATGAATTAACAGAACACAGAGCGGTTTCTCAGAAAGCTTCTTTCCAGTTTTGAAGGGAAGATATTTCCATTTTCACCATAGCCCTCTATGGGCTTCCAAATATCCCTTTGCCAATTCCACAAGAACAGCCTTAGCGAAAGGCTTCTTGAAGGGAAAGATGTAACTCTGTGAGATGAATTAACAGAACACAGAGCAGTTTCTCAGAAAGCTTCTTTCCAGTTTTGAACGGAAGATATTTCCTTTTTCACCATAGCCCTCTATGGGCTTCCAAATATCCCTTTGCCAATTCCACAAGAACAGCCTTAGCGAAAGGCTTCTTGAAGGGAAAGATGTAACTCTGTGAGATGAATTAACAGAACACAGAGCAGTTTCTCAGAAAGGTTCTTTCCAGTTTTGAATGGAAGATATTTCCTTTTTCACCATAGCCCTCTATGGGCTTCCAAATATCCCTTTGCCAATTCCACAAGAACAGCCTTAGCGAAAGGTTTCTTGAAGGGAAAGATGTAACTCTGTGAGATGAATTAACAGAACACAGAGCAGTTTCTCAGAAAGCTTCTTTCCAGTTTTGAACGGAAGATATTTCCTTTTTCACCATAGCCCTCTATGGGCTTCCAAATATCCCTTTGCCAATTCCACAAGAACAGCCTTAGCGAAAGGCTTCTTGAAGGGAAAGATGTAACTCTGTGAGATGAACTAACAGAACACAGAGCAGTTTCTCAGAAAGCTTCTTTCCACTTTTGAACGGAAGATATTTCCTTTTTAACCATAGCCCTCTATGGGCCTCCAAATATCCCTTTGCCAATTCCACAAGAACAGCCTTAGCGAAAGGCTTCTTGAAGGGAAAGATGTAACTCTGTGAGATGAATTAACAGAACACAGAGCGGTTTCTCAGAAAGCTTCTTTCCAGTTTTGAACGGAAGATATTTCCTTTTTCACCGTAGCCCTCTATGGGCTTCCAAATATCCCTTTGCCAATTCCACAAGAACAGCCTTAGCGAAAGGTTTCTTGAAGGGAAAGATGTAACTCTGTGAGATGAATTAACAGAACACAGAGCAGTTTCTCAGAAAGCTTCTTTCCAGTTTTGAACGGAAGATATTTCCTTTTTCACCATAGCCCTCTATGGGCTTCCAAATATCCCTTTGCCAATTCCACAAGAACAGCCATAGCGAAAGGCTTCTTGAAGGGAAAGATGTAACTCTGTGAGATGAACTAACAGAACACAGAGCAGTTTCTCAGAAAGCTTCTTTCCACTTTTGAACGGAAGATATTTCCTTTTTAACCATAGCCCTCTATGGGCCTCCAAATATCCCTTTGCCAATTCCACAAGAACAGCCTTAGCGAAAGGCTTCTTGAAGGGAAAGATGTAACTCTGTGAGATGAATTAACAGAACACAGAGCGGTTTCTCAGAAAGCTTCTTTCCAGTTTTGAACGGAAGATATTTCCTTTTTCACCGTAGCCCTCTATGGGCTTCCAAATATCCCTTTGCCAATTCCAGAAGAACAGCCTTAGCGAAAGGTTTCTTGAAGGGAAAGATGTAACTCTGTGAGATGAATTAACAGAACACAGAGCAGTTTCTCAGAAAGCTTCTTTCCAGTTTTGAACGGAAGATATTTCCTTTTTCACCATAGCCCTCTATGGGCTTCCAAATATCCCTTTGCCAATTCCAAAAGAACAGCCATAGCGAAAGGCTTCTTGAAGGGAAAGATGTAACTCTGTGAGATGAATTAACAGAACACAGAGCAGTTTCTCAGAAAGCTTCTTTCCAGTTTTGAACGGAAGATATTTCCTTTTTCACCATAGCCCTCTATGGGCTTCCAAATATCCCTTTGTCAATTCCACAAGAACAGCCTTAGCGAAAGGCTTCTTGAAGGGAAAGATGTAACTCTGTGAGATGAATTAACAGAACACAGAGCGGTTTCTCAGAAAGCTTCTTTCCAGTTTTGAAGGGAAGATATTTCCTTTTTCACCATAGCCCTCTATGGGCTTCCAAATATCCCTTTGCCAATTCCACAAGAACAGCCTTAGCGAAAGGCTTCTTGAAGGGAAAGATGTAACTCTGTGAGATGAATTAACAGAACACAGAGCAGTTTCTCAGAAAGCTTCTTTCCAGTTTTGAACGGAAGATATTTCCATTTTCACCATAGCCCTCTAAGGGCTTCCAAATATCCCTTTGCCAATTCCACAAGAACAGCCTTAGCGAAAGGCTTCTTGAAGTGAAAGATGTAACTCTGTGAGATGAATTAACAGAACACAGAGCAGTTTCTCAGAAAGCTTCTTTCCAGTTTTGAACGGAAGATATTTCCTTTTTCACCATAGCCCTCTATGGGCTTCCAAATATCCCTTTGCCAATTCCACAAGAACAGCCTTAGCGAAAGGCTTCTTGAAGGGAAAGATGTAACTCTGTGAGATGAATTAACAGAACACAGAGCAGTTTCTCAGAAAGCTTATTTCCAGTTTTGAACGGAAGATATTTCCTTTTTCACCATAGCCCTCTACGGGCTTCCAAACATCCCTTTGCCAATTCCACAAGAACAGCCTTAGCGAAAGGCCTCTTGAAGGGAAAGATGTAACTCTGTGAGATGAATTAACAGAACACAGAGCAGTTTCTCAGAAAGCTTCTTTCCAGTTTTGAACGGAAGATATTTCCTTTTTCACCATAGCCCTCTAAGGGCTTCCACATATCCCTTTGCCAATTCCACAAGAACAGCCTTAGCGAAAGGCTTCTTGAAAGGAAAGATGTAACTCTGTGAGATGAATTAACAGAACACAGAGCAGTTTCTCTGAGAGCTTCTTTCCAGTTTTGAACGGAGGATATTTCCTTTTTCACCATAGCCCTCTATGGGCTTCCAAATATCCCTTTGCCAATTCCACAAGAACAGCCTTAGCGAAAGGCTTCTTGAAGGGAAAGATGTAACTCTGTGAGATGAATTAACAGAACACAGAGCAGTTTCTCAGAAAGGTTCTTTCCAGTTTTGAATGGAAGATATTTCCGTTTTCACCGTAGCCCTCTATGGGCTTCCAAATATCCCTTTGCCAATTCCACAAGAACAGCCTTAGCGAAAGGTTTCTTGAAGGGAAAGATGTAACTCTGTGAGATGAATTAACAGAACACAGAGCAGTTTCTCAGAAAGCTTCTTTCCAGTTTTGAACGGAAGATATTTCCTTTTTCACCATAGCCCTCTATGGGCTTCCAAATATCCCTTTGCCAATTCCACAAGAACAGCCTTAGCGAAAGGCTTCTTGAAGGGAAAGATGTAACTCTGTGAGATCAACTAACAGAACACAGAGCAGTTTCTCAGAAAGCTTGTTTCCACTTTTGAACGGAAGATATTTCCTTTTTAACCATAGCCCTCTATGGGCCTCCAAATATCCCTTTGCCAATTCCACAAGAACAGCCTTAGCGAAAGGCTTCTTGAAGGGAAAGATGTAACTCTGTGAGATGAATTAACAGAACACAGAGCGGTTTCTCAGAAAGCTTCTTTCCAGTTTTGAACGGAAGATATTTCCTTTTTCACCGTAGCCCTCTATGGGCTTCCAAATATCCCTTTGCCAATTCCACAAGAACAGCCTTAGCGAAAGGTTTCTTGAAGGGAAAGATGTAACTCTGTGAGATGAATTAACAGAACACAGAGCAGTTTCTCAGAAAGCTTCTTTCCAGTTTTGAACGGAAGATATTTCCTTTTTCACCATAGCCCTCTATGGGCTTCCAAATATCCCTTTGCCAATTCCACAAGAACAGCCATAGCGAAAGGCTTCTTGAAGGGAAAGATGTAACTTTGTGAGATGAATTAACAGAACACAGAGCAGTTTCTCAGAAAGCTTCTTTCCAGTTTTGAACGGAAGATATTTCCTTTTTCACCATAGCCCTCTATGGGCTTCCAAATATCCCTTTGTCAATTCCACAAGAACAGCCTTAGCGAAAGGCTTCTTGAAGGGAAAGATGTAACTCTGTGAGATGAATTAACAGAACACAGAGCGGTTTCTCAGAAAGCTTCTTTCCAGTTTTGAAGGGAAGATATTTCCTTTTTCACCATAGCCCTCTATGGGCTTCCAAATATCCCTTTGCCAATTCCACAAGAACAGCCTTAGCGAAAGGCTTCTTGAAGGGAAAGATGTAACTCTGTGAGATGGATTAACAGAACACAGAGCAGTTTCTCAGAAAGCTTCTTTCCAGTTTTGAACGGAAGATATTTCCATTTTCACCATAGCCCTCTATGGGCTTCCAAATATCCCTTTGCCAATTCCACAAGAACAGCCTTAGCGAAAGGCTTCTTGAAGGGAAAGATGTAACTCTGTGAGATGAATTAACAGAACACAGAGCAGTTTCTCAGAAAGCTTCTTTCCAGTTTTGAACGGAAGATATTTCCTTTTTCACCATAGCCCTCTATGGGCTTCCAAATATCCCTTTGCCAATTCCACAAGAACAGCCTTAGCGAAAGGCTTCTTGAAGGGAAAGATGTAACTCTGTGAGATGAATTAACATAACACAGAGCAGTTTCTCAGAAAGCTTCTTTCCAGTTTTGAACGGAAGATGTTTCCTTTTTCACCATAGCCCTCTATGGGCCTCCTAATATCCCTTTGCCAATTCCACAAGAACAGCCTTGGCGAAAGGCTTCTTGAAGGGAAAGATGTAACTCTGTGAGATGAATTAACAGAACACAGAGCAGTTTCTCAGAAAGCTTCTTTCCAGTTTTGAACGGAAGATATTTCCATTTTCACCATAGCCCTCTAAGGGCTTCCAAATATCCCTTTGCCAATTCCACAAGAACAGCCTTAGCGAAAGGCTTCTTCAAGGGAAAGATGTAACTCTGTGAGATGAATTAACAGAACACAGAGCAGTTTCTCAGAAAGCTTATTTCCAGTTTTGAACGGAAGATATTTCCTTTTTCACCATAGCCCTCTACGGGCTTCCAAACATCCCTTTGCCAATTCCACAAGAACAGCCTTAGCGAAAGGCCTCTTGAAGGGAAAGATGTAACTCTGTGAGATGAATTAACAGAACACAGAGCAGTTTCTCAGAAAGCTTCTTTCCAGTTTTGAACGGAAGATATTTCTTTTTCACCATAGCCCTCTAAGGGCTTCCACATATCCCTTTGCCAATTCCACAAGAACAGCCTTAGCGAAAGGCTTCTTGAAAGGAAAGATGTAACTCTGTGAGATGAATTAACAGAACACAGAGCAGTTTCTCTGAGAGCTTCTTTCCAGTTTTGAACGGAGGATATTTCCTTTTTCACCATAGCCCTCTATGGGCTTCCAAATATCCCTTTGCCAATTCCACAAGAACAGCCTTAGCGAAAGGCTTCTTGAAGGGAAAGATGTAACTCTGTGAGATGAATTAACAGAACACAGAGCAGTTTCTCAGAAAGGTTCTTTCCAGTTTTGAATGGAAGATATTTCCGTTTTCACCGTAGCCCTCTATGGGCTTCCAAATATCCCTTTGCCAATTCCACAAGAACAGCCTTAGCGAAAGGTTTCTTGAAGGGAAAGATGTAACTCTGTGAGATGAATTAACAGAACACAGAGCAGTTTCTCAGAAAGCTTCTTTCCAGTTTTGAACGGAAGATATTTCCTTTTTCACCATAGCCCTCTATGGGCTTCCAAATATCCCTTTGCCAATTCCACAAGAACAGCCTTAGCGAAAGGCTTCTTGAAGGGAAAGATGTAACTCTGTGAGATCAACTAACAGAACACAGAGCAGTTTCTCAGAAAGCTTGTTTCCACTTTTGAACGGAAGATATTTCCTTTTTAACCATAGCCCTCTATGGGCCTCCAAATATCCCTTTGCCAATTCCACAAGAACAGCCTTAGCGAAAGGCTTCTTGAAGGGAAAGATGTAACTCTGTGAGATGAATTAACAGAACACAGAGCGGTTTCTCAGAAAGCTTCTTTCCAGTTTTGAACGGAAGATATTTCCTTTTTCACCGTAGCCCTCTATGGGCTTCCAAATATCCCTTTGCCAATTCCACAAGAACAGCCTTAGCGAAAGGTTTCTTGAAGGGAAAGATGTAACTCTGTGAGATGAATTAACAGAACACAGAGCAGTTTCTCAGAAAGCTTCTTTCCAGTTTTGAACGGAAGATATTTCCTTTTTCACCATAGCCCTCTATGGGCTTCCAAATATCCCTTTGCCAATTCCACAAGAACAGCCATAGCGAAAGGCTTCTTGAAGGGAAAGATGTAACTCTGTGAGATGAATTAACAGAACACAGAGCAGTTTCTCAGAAAGCTTCTTTCCAGTTTTGAACGGAAGATATTTCCTTTTTCACCATAGCCCTCTATGGGCTTCCAAATATCCCTTTGTCAATTCCACAAGAACAGCCTTAGCGAAAGGCTTCTTGAAGGGAAAGATGTAACTCTGTGAGATGAATTAACAGAACACAGAGCGGTTTCTCAGAAAGCTTCTTTCCAGTTTTGAAGGGAAGATATTTCCTTTTTCACCATAGCCCTCTATGGGCTTCCAAATATCCCTTTGCCAATTCCACAAGAACAGCCTTAGCGAAAGGCTTCTTGAAGGGAAAGATGTAACTCTGTGAGATGGATTAACAGAACACAGAGCAGTTTCTCAGAAAGCTTCTTTCCAGTTTTGAACGGAAGATATTTCCATTTTCACCATAGCCCTCTATGGGCTTCCAAATATCCCTTTGCCAATTCCACAAGAACAGCCTTAGCGAAAGGCTTCTTGAAGGGAAAGATGTAACTCTGTGAGATGAATTAACAGAACACAGAGCAGTTTCTCAGAAAGCTTCTTTCCAGTTTTGAACGGAAGATATTTCCTTTTTCACCATAGCCCTCTATGGGCTTCCAAATATCCCTTTGCCAATTCCACAAGAACAGCCTTAGCGAAAGGCTTCTTGAAGGGAAAGATGTAACTCTGTGAGATGAATTAACATAACACAGAGCAGTTTCTCAGAAAGCTTCTTTCCAGTTTTGAACGGAAGATGTTTCCTTTTTCACCATAGCCCTCTATGGGCCTCCAAATATCCCTTTGCCAATTCCACAAGAACAGCCTTGGCGAAAGGCTTCTTGAAGGGAAAGATGTAACTCTGTGAGATGAATTAACAGAACACAGAGCAGTTTCTCAGAAAGCTTCTTTCCAGTTTTGAACGGAAGATGTTTCCATTTTCACCATAGCCCTCTAAGGGCTTCCAAATATCCCTTTGCCAATTCCACAAGAACAGCCTTAGCGAAAGGCTTCTTGAAGTGAAAGATGTAACTCTGTGAGATGAATTAACAGAACACAGAGCAGTTTCTCAGAAAGCTTCTTTCCAGTTTTGAACGGAAGATATTTCCTTTTTCACCATAGCCCTCTATGGGCTTCCAAATATCCCTTTGCCAATTCCACAAGAACAGCCATAGCGAAAGGCTTCTTGAAGGGAAAGATGTAACTCTGTGAGATGAATTAACAGAACACAGAGCAGTTTCTCAGAAAGCTTCTTTCCAGTTTTGAACGGAAGATATTTCCTTTTTCACCATAGCCCTCTATGGGCTTCCAAATATCCCTTTGTCAATTCCACAAGAACAGCCTTAGCGAAAGGCTTCTTGAAGGGAAAGATGTAACTCTGTGAGATGCATTAACAGAACACAGAGCGGTTTCTCAGAAAGCTTCTTTCCAGTTTTGAAGGGAAGATATTTCCTTTTTCACCATAGCCCTCTATGGGCTTCCAAATATCCCTTTGCCAATTCCACAAGAACAGCCTTAGCGAAAGGCTTCTTGAAGGGAAAGATGTAACTCTGTGAGATGGATTAACAGAACACAGAGCAGTTTCTCAGAAAGCTTCTTTCCAGTTTTGAACGGAAGATATTTCCATTTTCACCATAGCCCTCTAAGGGCTTCCAAATATCCCTTTGCCAATTCCACAAGAACAGCCTTAGCGAAAGGCTTCTTGAAGTGAAAGATGTAACTCTGTGAGATGAATTAACAGAACACAGAGCAGTTTCTCAGAAAGCTTCTTTCCAGTTTTGAACGGAAGATATTTCCTTTTTCACCATAGCCCTCTATGGGCTTCCAAATATCCCTTTGCCAATTCCACAAGAACAGCCTTAGCGAAAGGCTTCTTGAAGGGAAAGATGTAACTCTGTGAGATGAATTAACAGAACACAGAGCAGTTTCTCAGAAAGCTTCTTTCCAGTTTTGAACGGAAGATATTTCCTTTTTCACCATAGCCCTCTATGGGCTTCCAAATATCCCTTTGCCAATTCCACAAGAACAGCCTTAGCGAAAGGCTTCTTGAAGGGAAAGATGTAACTCAGTGAGATGAATTAACATAACACAGAGCAGTTTCTCTGAAAGCTTCTTTCCAGTTTTGAACGGAAGATGTTTCCTTTTTCACCATAGCCCTCTATGGGCCTCCAAATATCCCTTTGCCAATTCCACAAGAACAGCCTTAGCGAAAGGCTTCTTGAAGGGAAAGATGTAACTCTGTGAGATGAATTAACAGAACACAGAGCAGTTTCTCAGAAAGCTTCTTTCCAGTTTTGAACGGAAGATATTTCCATTTTAACCATAGCCCTCTAAGGGCTTCCAAATATCCCTTTGCCAATTCCACAAGAACAGCCTTAGCGAAAGGCTTCTTGAAGTGAAAGATGTAACTCTGTGAGATGAATTAACAGAACACAGAGCAGTTTCTCAGAAAGCTTCTTTCCAGTTTTGAACGGAAGATATTTCCTTTTTCACCATAGCCCTCTATGGGCTTCCAAATATCCCTTTGCCAATTCCACAAGAACAGCCTTAGCGAAAGGCTTCTTGAAGGGAAAGATGTAACTCTGTGAGATGAATTAACAGAACACAGAGCAGTTTCTCAGAAAGCTTCTTTCCAGTTTTGAACGGAAGATATTTCCTTTTTCACCATAGCCCTCTATGGGCTTCCAAATATCCCTTTGCCAATTCCACAAGAACAGCCTTAGCGAAAGGCCTCTTGAAGGGAAAGATGTAACTCTGTGAGATGAATTAACAGAACACAGAGCAGTTTCTCAGAAAGCTTCTTTCCAGTTTTGAACGGAAGATATTTCCTTTTTCACCATAGCCCTCTAAGGGCTTCCACATATCCCTTTGCCAATTCCACAAGAACAGCCTTAGCGAAAGGCTTCTTGAAAGGAAAGATGTAACTCTGTGAGATGAATTAACAGAACACAGAGCAGTTTCTCTGAGAGCTTCTTTCCAGTTTTGAACGGAGGATATTTCCTTTTTCACCATAGCCCTCTATGGGCCTCCAAATATCCCTTTGCCAATTCCACAAGAACAGCCTTAGCGAAAGGCTTCTTGAAGGGAAAGATGTAACTCTGTGAGATGAATTAACAGAACACAGAGCAGTTTCTCAGAAAGCTTCTTTCCAGTTTTGAACGGAAGATATTTCCTTTTTCACCGTAGCCCTCTATGGGCTTCCAAATATCCCTTTGCCAATTCCACAAGAACAGCCTTAGCGAAAGGTTTCTTGAAGGGAAAGATGTAACTCTGTGAGATGAATTAACAGAACACAGAGCAGTTTCTCAGAAAGCTTCTTTCCAGTTTTGAACGGAAGATATTTCCTTTTTCACCATAGCCCTCTATGGGCTTCCAAATATCCCTTTGCCAATTCCACAAGAACAGCCTTAGCGAAAGGCTTCTTGAAGGGAAAGATGTAACTCTGTGAGATGAACTAACAGAACACAGAGCAGTTTCTCAGAAAGCTTCTTTCCACTTTTGAACGGAAGATATTTCCTTTTTAACCATAGCCCTCTATGGGCCTCCAAATATCCCTTTGCCAATTCCACAAGAACAGCCTTAGCGAAAGGCTTCTTGAAGGGAAAGATGTAACTCTGTGAGATGAATTAACAGAACACAGAGCAGTTTCTCAGAAAGCTTCTTTCCAGTTTTGAACGGAAGATATTTCCTTTTTCACCGTAGCCCTCTATGGGCTTCCAAATATCCCTTTGCCAATTCCACAAGAACAGCCTTAGCGAAAGGTTTCTTGAAGGGAAAGATGTAACTCTGTGAGATGAATTAACAGAACACAGAGCAGTTTCTCAGAAAGCTTCTTTCCAGTTTTGAACGGAAGATATTTCCTTTTTCACCATAGCCCTCTATGGGCTTCCAAATATCCCTTTGCCAATTCCACAAGAACAGCCATAGCGAAAGGCTTCTTGAAGGGAAAGATGTAACACTGTGAGATGAATTAACAGAACACAGAGCAGTTTCTCAGAAAGCTTCTTTCCAGTTTTGAACGGAAGATATTTCCTTTTTCACCATAGCCCTCTATGGGCTTCCAAATATCCCTTTGTCAATTCCACAAGAACAGCCTTAGCGAAAGGCTTCTTGAAGGGAAAGATGTAACTCTGTGAGATGAATTAACAGAACACAGAGCGGTTTCTCAGAAAGCTTCTTTCCAGTTTTGAAGGGAAGATATTTCCATTTTCACCATAGCCCTCTATGGGCTTCCAAATATCCCTTTGCCAATTCCACAAGAACAGCCTTAGCGAAAGGCTTCTTGAAGGGAAAGATGTAACTCTGTGAGATGAATTAACATAACACAGAGCAGTTTCTCAGAAAGCTTCTTTCCAGTTTTGAACGGAAGATGTTTCCTTTTTCACCATAGCCCTCTATGGGCCTCCTAATATCCCTTTGCCAATTCCACAAGAACAGCCTTGGCGAAAGGCTTCTTGAAGGGAAAGATGTAACTCTGTGAGATGAATTAACAGAACACAGAGCAGTTTCTCAGAAAGCTTCTTTCCAGTTTTGAACGGAAGATATTTCCATTTTCACCATAGCCCTCTAAGGGCTTCCAAATATCCCTTTGCCAATTCCACAAGAACAGCCTTAGCGAAAGGCTTCTTCAAGGGAAAGATGTAACTCTGTGAGATGAATTAACAGAACACAGAGCAGTTTCTCAGAAAGCTTATTTCCAGTTTTGAACGGAAGATATTTCCTTTTTCACCATAGCCCTCTACGGGCTTCCAAACATCCCTTTGCCAATTCCACAAGAACAGCCTTAGCGAAAGGCCTCTTGAAGGGAAAGATGTAACTCTGTGAGATGAATTAACAGAACACAGAGCAGTTTCTCAGAAAGCTTCTTTCCAGTTTTGAACGGAAGATATTTCTTCTTCACCATAGCCCTCTAAGGGCTTCCACATATCCCTTTGCCAATTCCACAAGAACAGCCTTAGCGAAAGGCTTCTTGAAAGGAAAGATGTAACTCTGTGAGATGAATTAACAGAACACAGAGCAGTTTCTCTGAGAGCTTCTTTCCAGTTTTGAACGGAGGATATTTCCTTTTTCACCATAGCCCTCTATGGGCTTCCAAATATCCCTTTGCCAATTCCACAAGAACAGCCTTAGCGAAAGGCTTCTTGAAGGGAAAGATGTAACTCTGTGAGATGAATTAACAGAACACAGAGCAGTTTCTCAGAAAGGTTCTTTCCAGTTTTGAATGGAAGATATTTCCGTTTTCACCGTAGCCCTCTATGGGCTTCCAAATATCCCTTTGCCAATTCCACAAGAACAGCCTTAGCGAAAGGTTTCTTGAAGGGAAAGATGTAACTCTGTGAGATGAATTAACAGAACACAGAGCAGTTTCTCAGAAAGCTTCTTTCCAGTTTTGAACGGAAGATATTTCCTTTTTCACCATAGCCCTCTATGGGCTTCCAAATATCCCTTTGCCAATTCCACAAGAACAGCCTTAGCGAAAGGCTTCTTGAAGGGAAAGATGTAACTCTGTGAGATCAACTAACAGAACACAGAGCAGTTTCTCAGAAAGCTTGTTTCCACTTTTGAACGGAAGATATTTCCTTTTTAACCATAGCCCTCTATGGGCCTCCAAATATCCCTTTGCCAATTCCACAAGAACAGCCTTAGCGAAAGGCTTCTTGAAGGGAAAGATGTAACTCTGTGAGATGAATTAACAGAACACAGAGCGGTTTCTCAGAAAGCTTCTTTCCAGTTTTGAACGGAAGATATTTCCTTTTTCACCGTAGCCCTCTATGGGCTTCCAAATATCCCTTTGCCAATTCCACAAGAACAGCCTTAGCGAAAGGTTTCTTGAAGGGAAAGATGTAACTCTGTGAGATGAATTAACAGAACACAGAGCAGTTTCTCAGAAAGCTTCTTTCCAGTTTTGAACGGAAGATATTTCCTTTTTCACCATAGCCCTCTATGGGCTTCCAAATATCCCTTTGCCAATTCCACAAGAACAGCCATAGCGAAAGGCTTCTTGAAGGGAAAGATGTAACTCTGTGAGATGAATTAACAGAACACAGAGCAGTTTCTCAGAAAGCTTCTTTCCAGTTTTGAACGGAAGATATTTCCTTTTTCACCATAGCCCTCTATGGGCTTCCAAATATCCCTTTGTCAATTCCACAAGAACAGCCTTAGCGAAAGGCTTCTTGAAGGGAAAGATGTAACTCTGTGAGATGAATTAACAGAACACCGAGCGGTTTCTCAGAAAGCTTCTTTCCAGTTTTGAAGGGAAGATATTTCCTTTTTCACCATAGCCCTCTATGGGCTTCCAAATATCCCTTTGCCAATTCCACAAGAACAGCCTTAGCGAAAGGCTTCTTGAAGGGAAAGATGTAACTCTGTGAGATGGATTAACAGAACACAGAGCAGTTTCTCAGAAAGCTTCTTTCCAGTTTTGAACGGAAGATATTTCCATTTTCACCATAGCCCTCTATGGGCTTCCAAATATCCCTTTGCCAATTCCACAAGAACAGCCTTAGCGAAAGGCTTCTTGAAGGGAAAGATGTAACTCTGTGAGATGAATTAACAGAACACAGAGCAGTTTCTCAGAAAGCTTCTTTCCAGTTTTGAACGGAAGATATTTCCTTTTTCACCATAGCCCTCTATGGGCTTCCAAATATCCCTTTGCCAATTCCACAAGAACAGCCTTAGCGAAAGGCTTCTTGAAGGGAAAGATGTAACTCTGTGAGATGAATTAACATAACACAGAGCAGTTTCTCAGAAAGCTTCTTTCCAGTTTTGAACGGAAGATGTTTCCTTTTTCACCATAGCCCTCTATGGGCCTCCAAATATCCCTTTGCCAATTCCACAAGAACAGCCTTGGCGAAAGGCTTCTTGAAGGGAAAGATGTAACTCTGTGAGATGAATTAACAGAACACAGAGCAGTTTCTCAGAAAGCTTCTTTCCAGTTTTGAACGGAAGATATTTCCATTTTCACCATAGCCCTCTAAGGGCTTCCAAATATCCCTTTGCCAATTGCACAAGAACAGCCTTAGCGAAAGGCTTCTTGAAGTGAAAGATGTAACTCTGTGAGATGAATTAACAGAACACAGAGCAGTTTCTCAGAAAGCTTCTTTCCAGTTTTGAACGGAAGATATTTCCTTTTTCACCATAGCCCTCTATGGGCTTCCAAATATCCCTTTGCCAATTCCACAAGAACAGCCATAGCGAAAGGCTTCTTGAAGGGAAAGATGTAACTCTGTGAGATGAATTAACAGAACACAGAGCAGTTTCTCAGAAAGCTTCTTTCCAGTTTTGAACGGAAGATATTTCCTTTTTCACCATAGCCCTCTATGGGCTTCCAAATATCCCTTTGTCAATTCCACAAGAACAGCCTTAGCGAAAGGCTTCTTGAAGGGAAAGATGTAACTCTGTGAGATGAATTAACAGAACACAGAGCGGTTTCTCAGAAAGCTTCTTTCCAGTTTTGAAGGGAAGATATTTCCTTTTTCACCATAGCCCTCTATGGGCTTCCAAATATCCCTTTGCCAATTCCACAAGAACAGCCTTAGCGAAAGGCTTCTTGAAGGGAAAGATGTAACTCTGTGAGATGGATTAACAGAACACAGAGCAGTTTCTCAGAAAGCTTCTTTCCAGTTTTGAACGGAAGATATTTCCATTTTCACCATAGCCCTCTAAGGGCTTCCAAATATCCCTTTGCCAATTCCACAAGAACAGCCTTAGCGAAAGGCTTCTTGAAGTGAAAGATGTAACTCTGTGAGATGAATTAACAGAACACAGAGCAGTTTCTCAGAAAGCTTCTTTCCAGTTTTGAACGGAAGATATTTCCTTTTTCACCATAGCCCTCTATGGGCTTCCAAATATCCCTTTGCCAATTCCACAAGAACAGCCTTAGCGAAAGGCTTCTTGAAGGGAAAGATGTAACTCTGTGAGATGAATTAACAGAACACAGAGCAGTTTCTCAGAAAGCTTCTTTCCAGTTTTGAACGGAAGATATTTCCTTTTTCACCATAGCCCTCTATGGGCTTCCAAATATCCCTTTGCCAATTCCACAAGAACAGCCTTAGCGAAAGGCTTCTTGAAGGGAAAGATGTAACTCAGTGAGATGAATTAACATAACACAGAGCAGTTTCTCTGAAAGCTTCTTTCCAGTTTTGAACGGAAGATGTTTCCTTTTTCACCATAGCCCTCTATGGGCCTCCAAATATCCCTTTGCCAATTCCACAAGAACAGCCTTAGCGAAAGGCTTCTTGAAGGGAAAGATGTAACTCTGTGAGATGAATTAACAGAACACAGAGCAGTTTCTCAGAAAGCTTCTTTCCAGTTTTGAACGGAAGATATTTCCATTTTAACCATAGCCCTCTAAGGGCTTCCAAATATCCCTTTGCCAATTCCACAAGAACAGCCTTAGCGAAAGGCTTCTTGAAGTGAAAGATGTAACTCTGTGAGATGAATTAACAGAACACAGAGCAGTTTCTCAGAAAGCTTCTTTCCAGTTTTGAACGGAAGATATTTCCTTTTTCACCATAGCCCTCTATGGGCTTCCAAATATCCCTTTGCCAATTCCACAAGAACAGCCTTAGCGAAAGGCTTCTTGAAGGGAAAGATGTAACTCTGTGAGATGAATTAACAGAACACAGAGCAGTTTCTCAGAAAGCTTCTTTCCAGTTTTGAACGGAAGATATTTCCTTTTTCACCATAGCCCTCTATGGGCTTCCAAATATCCCTTTGCCAATTCCACAAGAACAGCCTTAGCGAAAGGCCTCTTGAAGGGAAAGATGTAACTCTGTGAGATGAATTAACAGAACACAGAGCAGTTTCTCAGAAAGCTTCTTTCCAGTTTTGAACGGAAGATATTTCCTTTTTCACCATAGCCCTCTAAGGGCTTCCACATATCCCTTTGCCAATTCCACAAGAACAGCCTTAGCGAAAGGCTTCTTGAAAGGAAAGATGTAACTCTGTGAGATGAATTAACAGAACACAGAGCAGTTTCTCTGAGAGCTTCTTTCCAGTTTTGAACGGAGGATATTTCCTTTTTCACCATAGCCCTCTATGGGCCTCCAAATATCCCTTTGCCAATTCCACAAGAACAGCCTTAGCGAAAGGCTTCTTGAAGGGAAAGATGTAACTCTGTGAGATGAATTAACAGAACACAGAGCAGTTTCTCAGAAAGCTTCTTTCCAGTTTTGAACGGAAGATATTTCCTTTTTCACCGTAGCCCTCTATGGGCTTCCAAATATCCCTTTGCCAATTCCACAAGAACAGCCTTAGCGAAAGGTTTCTTGAAGGGAAAGATGTAACTCTGTGAGATGAATTAACAGAACACAGAGCAGTTTCTCAGAAAGCTTCTTTCCAGTTTTGAACGGAAGATATTTCCTTTTTCACCATAGCCCTCTATGGGCTTCCAAATATCCCTTTGCCAATTCCACAAGAACAGCCTTAGCGAAAGGCTTCTTGAAGGGAAAGATGTAACTCTGTGAGATGAACTAACAGAACACAGAGCAGTTTCTCAGAAAGCTTCTTTCCACTTTTGAACGGAAGATATTTCCTTTTTAACCATAGCCCTCTATGGGCCTCCAAATATCCCTTTGCCAATTCCACAAGAACAGCCTTAGCGAAAGGCTTCTTGAAGGGAAAGATGTAACTCTGTGAGATGAATTAACAGAACACAGAGCAGTTTCTCAGAAAGCTTCTTTCCAGTTTTGAACGGAAGATATTTCCTTTTTCACCGTAGCCCTCTATGGGCTTCCAAATATCCCTTTGCCAATTCCACAAGAACAGCCTTAGCGAAAGGTTTCTTGAAGGGAAAGATGTAACTCTGTGAGATGAATTAACAGAACACAGAGCAGTTTCTCAGAAAGCTTCTTTCCAGTTTTGAACGGAAGATATTTCCTTTTTCACCATAGCCCTCTATGGGCTTCCAAATATCCCTTTGCCAATTCCACAAGAACAGCCATAGCGAAAGGCTTCTTGAAGGGAAAGATGTAACACTGTGAGATGAATTAACAGAACACAGAGCAGTTTCTCAGAAAGCTTCTTTCCAGTTTTGAACGGAAGATATTTCCTTTTTCACCATAGCCCTCTATGGGCTTCCAAATATCCCTTTGTCAATTCCACAAGAACAGCCTTAGCGAAAGGCTTCTTGAAGGGAAAGATGTAACTCTGTGAGATGAATTAACAGAACACAGAGCGGTTTCTCAGAAAGCTTCTTTCCAGTTTTGAAGGGAAGATATTTCCATTTTCACCATAGCCCTCTATGGGCTTCCAAATATCCCTTTGCCAATTCCACAAGAACAGCCTTAGCGAAAGGCTTCTTGAAGGGAAAGATGTAACTCTGTTAGATGAATTAACAGAACACAGAGCAGTTTCTCAGAAAGCTTCTTTCCAGTTTTGAACGGAAGATATTTCCTTTTTCACCATAGCCCTCTATGGGCTTCCAAATATCCCTTTGCCAATTCCACAAGAACAGCCTTAGCGAAAGGCTTCTTGAAGGGAAAGATGTAACTCTGTGAGATGAATTAACAGAACACAGAGCAGTTTCTCAGAAAGGTTCTTTCCAGTTTTGAATGGAAGATATTTCCTTTTTCACCATAGCCCTCTATGGGCTTCCAAATATCCCTTTGCCAATTCCACAAGAACAGCCTTAGCGAAAGGTTTCTTGAAGGGAAAGATGTAACTCTGTGAGATGAATTAACAGAACACAGAGCAGTTTCTCAGAAAGCTTCTTTCCAGTTTTGAACGGAAGATATTTCCTTTTTCACCATAGCCCTCTATGGGCTTCCAAATATCCCTTTGCCAATTCCACAAGAACAGCCTTAGCGAAAGGCTTCTTGAAGGGAAAGATGTAACTCTGTGAGATGAACTAACAGAACACAGAGCAGTTTCTCAGAAAGCTTCTTTCCACTTTTGAACGGAAGATATTTCCTTTTTAACCATAGCCCTCTATGGGCCTCCAAATATCCCTTTGCCAATTCCACAAGAACAGCCTTAGCGAAAGGCTTCTTGAAGGGAAAGATGTAACTCTGTGAGATGAATTAACAGAACACAGAGCGGTTTCTCAGAAAGCTTCTTTCCAGTTTTGAACGGAAGATATTTCCTTTTTCACCGTAGCCCTCTATGGGCTTCCAAATATCCCTTTGCCAATTCCACAAGAACAGCCTTAGCGAAAGGTTTCTTGAAGGGAAAGATGTAACTCTGTGAGATGAATTAACAGAACACAGAGCAGTTTCTCAGAAAGCTTCTTTCCAGTTTTGAACGGAAGATATTTCCTTTTTCACCATAGCCCTCTATGGGCTTCCAAATATCCCTTTGCCAATTCCACAAGAACAGCCATAGCGAAAGGCTTCTTGAAGGGAAAGATGTAACTCTGTGAGATGAACTAACAGAACACAGAGCAGTTTCTCAGAAAGCTTCTTTCCACTTTTGAACGGAAGATATTTCCTTTTTAACCATAGCCCTCTATGGGCCTCCAAATATCCCTTTGCCAATTCCACAAGAACAGCCTTAGCGAAAGGCTTCTTGAAGGGAAAGATGTAACTCTGTGAGATGAATTAACAGAACACAGAGCGGTTTCTCAGAAAGCTTCTTTCCAGTTTTGAACGGAAGATATTTCCTTTTTCACCGTAGCCCTCTATGGGCTTCCAAATATCCCTTTGCCAATTCCAGAAGAACAGCCTTAGCGAAAGGTTTCTTGAAGGGAAAGATGTAACTCTGTGAGATGAATTAACAGAACACAGAGCAGTTTCTCAGAAAGCTTCTTTCCAGTTTTGAACGGAAGATATTTCCTTTTTCACCATAGCCCTCTATGGGCTTCCAAATATCCCTTTGCCAATTCCACAAGAACAGCCATAGCGAAAGGCTTCTTTAAGGGAAAGATGTAACTCTGTGAGATGAATTAACAGAACACAGAGCAGTTTCTCAGAAAGCTTCTTTCCAGTTTTGAACGGAAGATATTTCCTTTTTCACCATAGCCCTCTATGGGCTTCCAAATATCCCTTTGTCAATTCCACAAGAACAGCCTTAGCGAAAGGCTTCTTGAAGGGAAAGATGTAACTCTGTGAGATGAATTAACAGAACACAGAGCGGTTTCTCAGAAAGCTTCTTTCCAGTTTTGAAGGGAAGATATTTCCTTTTTCACCATAGCCCTCTATGGGCTTCCAAATATCCCTTTGCCAATTCCACAAGAACAGCCTTAGCGAAAGGCTTCTTGAAGGGAAAGATGTAACTCTGTGAGATGAATTAACAGAACACAGAGCAGTTTCTCAGAAAGCTTCTTTCCAGTTTTGAACGGAAGATATTTCCATTTTCACCATAGCCCTCTAAGGGCTTCCAAATATCCCTTTGCCATTTCCACAAGAACAGCCTTAGCGAAAGGCTTCTTGAAGTGAAAGATGTAACTCTGTGAGATGAATTAACAGAACACAGAGCAGTTTCTCAGAAAGCTTCTTTCCAGTTTTGAACGGAAGATATTTCCTTTTTCACCATAGCCCTCTATGGGCTTCCAAATATCCCTTTGCCAATTCCACAAGAACAGCCTTAGCGAAAGGCTTCTTGAAGGGAAAGATGTAACTCTGTGAGATGAATTAACAGAACACAGAGCAGTTTCTCAGAAAGCTTCTTTCCAGTTTTGAACGGAAGATATTTCCTTTTTCACCATAGCCCTCTATGGGCTTCCAAATATCCCTTTGCCAATTCCACAAGAACAGCCTTAGCGAAAGGCTTCTTGAAGGGAAAGATGTAACTCAGTGAGATGAATTAACATAACACAGAGCAGTTTCTCTGAAAGCTTCTTTCCAGTTTTGAACGGAAGATGTTTCCTTTTTCACCATAGCCCTCTATGGGCCTCCAAATATCCCTTTGCCAATTCCACAAGAACAGCCTTAGCGAAAGGCTTCTTGAAGGGAAAGATGTAACTCTGTGAGATGAATTAACAGAACACAGAGCAGTTTCTCAGAAAGCTTCTTTCCAGTTTTGAACGGAAGATATTTCCATTTTCACCATAGCCCTCTAAGGGCTTCCAAATATCCCTTTGCCAATTCCACAAGAACAGCCTTAGCGAAAGGCTTCTTGAAGTGAAAGATGTAACTCTGTGAGATGAATTAACAGAACACAGAGCAGTTTCTCAGAAAGCTTCTTTCCAGTTTTGAACGGAAGATATTTCCTTTTTCACCATAGCCCTCTATGGGCTTCCAAATATCCCTTTGCCAATTCCACAAGAACAGCCTTAGCGAAAGGCTTCTTGAAGGGAAAGATGTAACTCTGTGAGATGAATTAACAGAACACAGAGCAGTTTCTCAGAAAGCTTATTTCCAGTTTTGAACGGAAGATATTTCCTTTTTCACCATAGCCCTCTACGGGCTTCCAAACATCCCTTTGCCAATTCCACAAGAACAGCCTTAGCGAAAGGCCTCTTGAAGGGAAAGATGTAACTCTGTGAGATGAATTAACAGAACACAGAGCAGTTTCTCAGAAAGCTTCTTTCCAGTTTTGAACGGAAGATATTTCCTTTTTCACCATAGCCCTCTAAGGGCTTCCACATATCCCTTTGCCAATTCCACAAGAACAGCCTTAGCGAAAGGCTTCTTGAAAGGAAAGATGTAACTCTGTGAGATGAATTAACAGAACACAGAGCAGTTTCTCTGAGAGCTTCTTTCCAGTTTTGAACGGAGGATATTTCCTTTTTCACCATAGCCCTCTATGGGCTTCCAAATATCCCTTTGCCAATTCCACAAGAACAGCCTTAGCGAAAGGCTTCTAGAAGGGAAAGATGTAACTCTGTGAGATGAATTAACAGAACACAGAGCAGTTTCTCAGAAAGGTTCTTTCCAGTTTTGAATGGAAGATATTTCCGTTTTCACCGTAGCCCTCTATGGGCTTCCAAATATCCCTTTGCCAATTCCACAAGAACAGCCTTAGCGAAAGGTTTCTTGAAGGGAAAGATGTAACTCTGTGAGATGAACTAACAGAACACAGAGCAGTTTCTCAGAAAGCTTCTTTCCAGTTTTGAACGGAAGATATTTCCTTTTTCACCATAGCCCTCTATGGGCTTCCAAATATCCCTTTGCCAATTCCACAAGAACAGCCTTAGCGAAAGGCTTCTTGAAGGGAAAGATGTAACTCTGTGAGATCAACTAACAGAACACAGAGCAGTTTCTCAGAAAGCTTGTTTCCACTTTTGAACGGAAGATATTTCCTTTTTAACCATAGCCCTCTATGGGCCTCCAAATATCCCTTTGCCAATTCCACAAGAACAGCCTTAGCGAAAGGCTTCTTGAAGGGAAAGATGTAACTCTGTGAGATGAATTAACAGAACACAGAGCGGTTTCTCAGAAAGCTTCTTTCCAGTTTTGAACGGAAGATATTTCCTTTTTCACCGTAGCCCTCTATGGGCTTCCAAATATCCCTTTGCCAATTCCACAAGAACAGCCTTAGCGAAAGGTTTCTTGAAGGGAAAGATGTAACTCTGTGAGATGAATTAACAGAACACAGAGCAGTTTCTCAGAAAGCTTCTTTCCAGTTTTGAAGGGAAGATATTTCCTTTTTCACCATAGCCCTCTAAGGGCTTCCGAATATCCCTTTGCCAATTCCACAAGAACAGCCATAGCGAAAGGCTTCTTGAAGGGAAAGATGTAACTTTGTGAGATGAATTAACAGAACACAGAGCAGTTTCTCAGAAAGCTTCTTTCCAGTTTTGAACGGAAGATATTTCCTTTTTCACCATAGCCCTCTATGGGCTTCCAAATATCCCTTTGTCAATTCCACAAGAACAGCCTTAGCGAAAGGCTTCTTGAAGGGAAAGATGTAACTCTGTGAGATGAATTAACAGAACACAGAGCGGTTTCTCAGAAAGCTTCTTTCCAGTTTTGAAGGGAAGATATTTCCTTTTTCACCATAGCCCTCTATGGGCTTCCAAATATCCCTTTGCCAATTCCACAAGAACAGCCTTAGCGAAAGGCTTCTTGAAGGGAAAGATGTAACTCTGTGAGATGGATTAACAGAACACAGAGCAGTTTCTCAGAAAGCTTCTTTCCAGTTTTGCACGGAAGATATTTCCATTTTCACCATAGCCCTCTATGGGCTTCCAAATATCCCTTTGCCAATTCCACAAGAACAGCCTTAGCGAAAGGCTTCTTGAAGGGAAAGATGTAACTCTGTGAGATGAATTAACAGAACACAGAGCAGTTTCTCAGAAAGCTTCTTTCCAGTTTTGAACGGAAGATATTTCCTTTTTCACCATAGCCCTCTATGGGCTTCCAAATATCCCTTTGCCAATTCCACAAGAACAGCCTTAGCGAAAGGCTTCTTGAAGGGAAAGATGTAACTCTGTGAGATGAATTAACATAACACAGAGCAGTTTCTCAGAAAGCTTCTTTCCAGTTTTGAACGGAAGATGTTTCCTTTTTCACCATAGCCCTCTATGGGCCTCCTAATATCCCTTTGCCAATTCCACAAGAACAGCCTTGGCGAAAGGCTTCTTGAAGGGAAAGATGTAACTCTGTGAGATGAATTAACAGAACACAGAGCAGTTTCTCAGAAAGCTTCTTTCCAGTTTTGAACGGAAGATATTTCCATTTTCACCATAGCCCTCTAAGGGCTTCCAAATATCCCTTTGCCAATTCCACAAGAACAGCCTTAGCGAAAGGCTTCTTCAAGGGAAAGATGTAACTCTGTGAGATGAATTAACAGAACACAGAGCAGTTTCTCAGAAAGCTTATTTCCAGTTTTGAACGGAAGATATTTCCTTTTTCACCATAGCCCTCTACGGGCTT
>NW_027328124.1:0-59258 GCF_047675955.1 Chlorocebus sabaeus | reverse complement strand
ACCGGAATCAAACCGATATTGACCGGCTCAAACCAGATCAAACCGGAGCAGACTGGCTCAAACCTGATCAAACCGGCCCAGACCGACTCAACCGGATCACACCGGACCATACCCGCTTAAACCGGATCAAACTGGAACAGACCGCCTCAAACCGGCGTTGACCAGCTCAGACCCGACCAGTCCGGCTTAAACCGGACCAGACTGGCTCAAAACGGGTTTCACTGGCTTACTCAGGGGAGTGTACACGAAGGGGAGTGCTCATTTAGGGGGGTGCACACTCAGGGGTGTCCTCACTCAAGGGAGTGCACACACAGGGGAGTGCACACTCAGGGGAGTGCTCAGACAGGGGAGTGGCCACTGAGGTGAGCGCTCACACATGGAAGAGCACACTCAGGGGAGCCCTCAGTCAGGCGAGTCCACACTCAGGGGGAGTGCACACTCAGAGTAGTCCTCACACAGGCGAGTGCACTGTCAGGTGAGAGCACACTCAGGGGAGCGCTCACTCAGGGGAGTGTACACTCAAAGGAGCACACACTCAGGGGAGTGCACACTCAGTGGAGTCCTCACTCAGGAGAGTGCGAACTAAGAGGAGTGCACACTCAGGGGAGTGCTCACTCAGGGGAGTGCACACTCAGGGGAGTCCTCCCTCAGGAGAGTGCACACTCAGGGGAGTGCACACTCAGGGGAGTGCTCACTCAGGGGAGTGCACACACTGGGGAGTGAACACTCAGGTGAGCACACAAACAGGGGAATGTTCATTCAGGGGAGTGAACACTCAGGGGAGTCCTCACTCAGGCGAGCGCACATTCAGGGGAGTGCCGACTCAGAGTAGTCCTTACTCTGGTGAGCGCACACTCAGGGGAGTGCACACTCAGGGGAGCGCTCACTCAGGTTACTGCTCATTCAGGGGAGTGCACACTCAGGGGAGTCATCACTCAGACGAGTACCCCCTCAGGAGAGCGCTCAGTCTGGTGAGTCCTCCCTCAGGCGTGTTCACACTCAGGGGAGTGCCCACTTAGAGTAGTCCTTACTCAGGTGAGCGCACACACAGGGGAGTGCACCCTCAGCAGAGCACTCACTCAGAAGGGTGCACACTCAGGGGAGCGCACACTCAGGGGAGTCCTCACCCAGGCGAGTGCACACTCAGGGGAGTCCTCACTCAGAGGAGTGCGAACTAAGAGGAGTGCACACTCAGGGGAGTGCTCACTCAGGGGAGTGCACACACAGGGGTGTCCTCACCAAGGGGAGCGCTCACTCAGGGGAGTGCACAATCAGGTGAGCCCACACTCAGGAGAGTGCACACTCAGGGGAGTCCTCACTCAGGAGAGTGCGAACTCAGGGAAGTTCACTCCCTGGGAAGCCAACACTCACGGGACTGCACATTCAGGGTAGTGCACACTCAAGGGAGTCCTCACTCAAGAGAGTGCGAACTCAGAGGATTGCACACTCAGGGGAGTGCTCATTCAGGGGAGTGCACACTCAGGGGAGTCATCACTCAGACGAGTACCCCCTCAGGAGAGCGCTCACTCTGGGGAGTCCTCACACAGGCGAGTTCACACTCAGGGGAGTGCACACTCAGGGGTGTCCTCACCCAGGCGAGTGCACACTCCGGTTAGTGCGCACTCAGGGGAGCGCTCACTCAGGGGAGTTCACACTCAGGGTAGCGCAATCTCAAGGGAGCACAAACTCAGGGGAGTGTAAACTTAGGGGAGTGCTCAATCAGTGGAGTGCACACTCAGGGGAGTCCTCACCCAGGCGAGTGCACACTCAAGGGAGTTCGCACTCAGGGGAGCGCTCACTCAGGGCAGCGAACACACTGGGGAGAGCACACACAGGGGAGCGCACACTTATGGGAGTGTACACACAGGGGAGTGCTCACTCAGGAGAGCGCACACTCAGCGGAGTGCACGCTCAGTTGAGCATACACTCAGGGGAGTGCACACTCAGGGGAGTCCTCACTCAAAAGAGTGCGAACTCAGGGGAGTGAAATCTCAGGGTAGCACACACTCAGGGGAGTGCACACTCAAGGGAGTCCTCACTCAGGAGAGTGGGAACTCAGAGGAGTGCACACTCAGGGGAGTGCTCATTCAGGGGAGTATACATTCAGGGGTGTGCTCACTCAGACGAGTGCACACTCAGGGGAATGCACACTCAGGGAGGCGCTCACAAAGCGGAGTGCCCACTCAAGTGAGCGCTCACTCAGGGGAGTGCACACTCAGGGGATCAAAACGGACCAGAGCGGCTCAAACCGGTTTTGACCGGCTCAAACCGGACCAGACCGGCCCAACCGGATCAAACCGGACCAGACCGGCTCACACCAGCACAAACCGGACCAGACCGGCTTAGACAGGGTTTGACTGGCTCAAACCGAAGCACAGAGGCTCAAACAGGATGAAAACGGACCAGACCGGCTGTTAGACCAGCTCAAACATGTTTTGACCGGCTCAAACCGGACAAGATCGGCTCAAACCGGACTCAAACCGGAGCAGAACGGATCAAACCGGTGTTGACCGGCTCAAACCTGACTCAAACTGGACCACACGGGCTCAAACCAGTTTTGAACGGCTCAAACCCGACCAGACCGTCTGAAACCGGACCAGACAGGCTCAAACCGGTTTTGACCAGCTCAAACCCTACCAGACCGGCTGAAATGGGACGAGACGGCCTCAAACCGGTTTTGACTGGCTCAAATCGGACCAGAACGGCACAAACCTGTTTTGACCGTATTAGACTGGCTCAAACCGGTTTTTAGCGGCTCAAATCGCACCACACCAGCTCAAACGGGTTTTGACCAGCTCCAAATGGACTCAAACCATTTTTGACCGTCAAAAGCCTGACCAGACCGCCTCAAAACTGTTTGGACCGGCTCAAACCGGACGCAAAACGTACCAGTCCAGCTCAAACTGGACTCAAAACGGACTAGACCGGCACTAACCGGTTATGACCGGCTTAAACCGCACTCAAACCGGACCAGACCGTCTCAAACTGGTGTTTTCCGGCTCAAACCGCACTGAAACTGGACCAGACCGGCTCAGACCGGTTTGGACCGGCTCAAATCGGACCAGCGCAGCTGAAACAGGACGAGACCGCCTCAAACCCGTTTTGACCGACACAAACCCGTCCAGACCGGCTAAAACTGGACCAGACCGGCTCAAACCGGCACAAACCGGAACAGAACGGCTCAAACCGGTTTTGACCGGCTCAAACCAGACCAGACCAACTTGAACCTGCTCAACCGAACCAGACCGGCACAGAAAGGCTAAAACCGGGCCAAACCGGCTCAATCAGGTTTTGACCGTCTCAAACAAGACCAGACTGACTCAAACAAGAGCACACCAGCTCAAACCGGTTTTGACCGGATGAGACCGGATTAAACCGGACCAGACCGGCTCAAACCGCATCAAACCGGAAAAGACCGGCCCAGACCGGCTAAAACGAAGCCAAATCGGCTCAAACCGGTTTTGACCGGCTCAAACCAGACCAGACCGGCTCAAACCGGTTTTGACCGGCTCAAACCAGACCAGACCAGCTCAAACAGAATTTGACCGGATGAGACAGGATAAAACCAGAGCAGACCGGCTCAAACTGGATGAAACCGCACCAGACCGGCCCAGAACAGCTGAAGCCGGATAAACAGCACCAGACCGACCCAGACCGGTTAAAACCGAGCCACAAACCGGTTTTGACTGGCTCAAACAAGAGCAGACCTGCTCAAACCTGTTTTGACCTGCTCAAACCAGACCAGACCGTCTCAAACCAGACCAGACTGGGTCCAACCGGTTTTGACCGGATGACACCGGATCAAACCGGACCAGACCGGCTCACACCGGATCAAAGCGGACCAGACAGGCCCTGACCAGCTGAAACCGGATCAAACCGGACCAGACAGGCCCAGACCAGCTAAAACTGCGCCAGAGGGACTCAAACTGGTTTTCGCAGGCTCAAACCAGACCACACCGGTTCAAACCGGTTTTGACTGGCTCAATCCAGTTTTGACCGGCTCAAACTGGTTTTGACCGGCTGAAACCACTCGAGACCGGCTAAAACCGGTTTTAACCGGCTCAAACCGGTTTTGATCTGATTAGACCGGCTCAAACCAGACCAGACCGTCTCAAACCGGTTTTCTCCGGCTCAAAGCGGTTTTGACCGCATCAAACCAGACTCGACCGGCCCAGACAAGCTGAAACCGGTCAAAGCGGACCAGACTGGACCAGAGCGGCTAAAACCGGCCACCAACCGGTTTTGACCGGCTCAAACCAGACAAGACAGGCTCAAACCGGTTTTGACCTACCTGAGCCGGTTTTGACCGGCTCAAACCAGACCAGACCGGCTGTAACCGGACCAGACCAGCTGAAACCGGTTTTGACCGGATGACACCGGATCAAATCAGACCAGACCGGCCCAGACCAGCTAAAACTGGGCCAGAAAGACTCAAACCGGTTTTCACCAGCTCAAACCAGACCAGACCGGTTCAAACCGGTTTTGACTGGCTCTATCCGGTTTAGACCGGCTCAAACTGGTTTTGACCAGCTCAAAGCGGTTTTGACGGGATCAAACCAGACTCGACCATCCCAGACCAGCTGAAACCAGATCAAATCGGAGCAGACCGTCCCAGACCGGCTAAAACTGGGCCACAAACCGGTTTTGACCAGCTTAAACCAGACCAGACCAGCTCAAACTGGAGCAGACCGGCTCAAACCAGATTTGACCGGATGAGATCGGATCAAACCGGACCAGACTGGCTCAAACCGGCTCAAACTGCACCACACGGACTAAACTCAGATCAAACCGGATGAGACCGGCTCAAAAGGGACCAATCCGGACCAGACCAGCTAGACCCGCTAAATCCGGTTTTGTCCGGCTCAAACCGGACTCAAACCGATATTGACCGGCTCAAACCAGATCAAACCAGAGCAGACTGGCTCAAACCTGATCAAACCGGACCAGACCGGCTCAACCGGATCACACCGGACCATACCCGCTTAAACCGGATCAAACTGGAACAGACCGCCTCAAACCGGCATTAACCAGCTCAGACCCGACCAGTCCGGCTTAAACCGGACCAGATTGGCTCAAAACGGGTTTCACTGGCTTACTCAGGGGAGTGTACACGAAGGGGAGTGCTCATTTAGAGGAGTGCACACTCAGGGGTGTCCTCACTCAAGGGAGTGCACACACAGGGGAGTGCACACTCAGGGGAGCGCTCACACAGGGGAGTGGCCACTGAGGTGAGCGCTCACACATGGAAGAGCACACTCAGGGGAGCCCTCACTCAGGCGAGTCCACACTCAGGGGAGTGAACACACAGAGTAGTCCTCACTCAGGCGAGTGCACTCTCAGGTGAGAGCACACTCAGGGGAGCGCTCACTCAGGGTAGTGCACACTCAAAGGAGCGCACACTCAGGGGAGTGCACACTCAGGGGACTCCTCCCTCAGGAGAGTGCACACTCAGGGGAGTGCACACTCAGGGTAGTGCTCACTCAGGGGAGTGCACACACTGGGGAGTGCACACTCAGGTGAGCACACAAACGGGAATGTTCATTCAGGGGAGTGGACACTCAGGGGAGTCCTCACTCAGGCGAGCGCACATTCAGGGGAGTGCCGACTCAGAGTAGTCCTTACACTGGTGAGCGCACACTCAGGGGAGTGCACACTCAGGGGAGCGCTCACTCAGGGGAGTGCTCATTCAGGGGAGTGCACACTCAGGGGAGTCATCACTCAGACGAGTACCCCTCAGGAGAGCGCTCAGTCTGGTGAGTCCTCACTCAGGCGAGTTCACACTCAGGGGAGTGCCCACTTAGAGTAGTCCTTACACAGGTGAGCGCACACTCAGGGGAGTGCACCCTCAGCAGAGCGCTCACTCAGGAGAGTGCACACTCAGGGGAGCGCACACTCAAGGGAGTGCAAACACTGGGGTGTGCACACTCAGGGGAGTCCTCACTCAGAGGAGTGCGAACTAAGAGGAGTGCACACTCAGGGGAGTGCACACACAGGGGTGTCCTCACTGAGGAGAGCGCTCACTCAGGGGAGTGCAGAATCAGGTGAGCCCACACTCAGGAGAGTGCACACTCAGGGGAGTCCTCACTCAGGAGAGTGCGAACTCAGGGAAGTGCACTCCCTGGGAAGCCAACACTCAAGGGACTGCACATTCAGGGTAGTTCACACTCAGGGGAGTCCTCACTCAGGAGAGTGCAAACTCAGAGGATTGCACACTCAGGGGAGTGCTCATTCAGGGGAGTGCACACTCAGGGGAGTCATCACTCAGACGAGTACCCCCTCAGGAGAGCGCTCACTCTGGGGAGTCCTCACACAGGCGAGTTCACACTCAGGGAAGTGCACACTCAGGGGTGTCCTCACCCAGGCGGGTGCACACTCAGGTTAGTGCGCACTCAGGGATGCGCTCACTCAGGGGAGTTCACACTCAGGTTAGCCCAATCTCAAGGGAGCACAAACTCAGGGGAGTGTAAACTTAGGGGAGTGCTGAATCAGTGGAGTGCACACTCAGGGGAGTCCAAACTCAGGCGAGTTCACAATCAGGGGAGTGCACACTCAGGGGAGTCCTCACCCAGGCGAGTGCACACTCAGGGGAGTTCGCACTCAGGGGAGCGCTCACTCAGGGCAGCGAACACACTGGGGAGAGCACACATAGGGGAGCGCACACTTATGGGAGTGTACACGGCTAAAACCGGTTTTAACCGGCTCAAACCGGTTTTGATCTGATTAGACCGGATCAAACCGGACCGGACCGTGTCAGAGAGGCTCGAATCGATTTTGACTGGCTTCAACCTGACCAAACCGGCTGAAACCGGTTTTGACCCGCTCAAACCAGACCAGACAGGCTCCAACCGGTTTTGACCTCCTCAAACCACACCAGACTGGCTGAAACCAGTTTTGACCGGATGAGACCGGATCAAACCGAATCAGACCGGCCCAGACTGGCTAAAATCGGATCAAAGTGTACCAGATCGGCCCAGACTGCCTAAAACTGGCCCAGAAACCGGTTTTTACCAGTTCAAAGCAGGCCAGACCGGATCAAAACTGTTTTGACCGACCTGAGCTGGTTTTGACCGGCTCAAACCAGACCAGACTGGCTGAAACCAGACCAGACCGGCTCAAACCGGTTTTGACCGGCTTAAACCGGTTTTGACCGGATGAGACCGGATCAACCCGAATTAGACCAGCTCTGACCGGCTAAAATCTTAACAAACTGGACCAGACCAGACCAGACTGCCTAAAACTGGGCCACAAACCGGTTTTGACGGTTTCAAACAAAACCAGACTGGCTCAAACCAGTTTTGACCGACCTGAGCCGGTTTTGACCGGCTCAAATCAGACCAGACCGGCTCAAACCAGACCAGACCGTCTCAAAACGGTTTTGTGCCAAATCGGCTCAAACCGGTTTTGACCGGCTCAAACCAGACCAGACCGGCTCAAACAGGTTTTGACCGGCTCAAACCAGACCAGACCGGCTCAAACAGAATTTGACAGGATGAGACAGAATAAAACCGGAGCAGACCGGCTCAAACCGGATGAAACCGCACCAGACCGGCCCAGAAGAGCTGAAGCCGGAGAAACCGCACCAGACCGACCCAGGCCGGTTAAAACCGAGCCACAAACCGGTTTTGACTGGCTCAAACAAGATCAGACCGGCTCAAACCGGTTTTGACCGGCTCAAACCAGACCAGACCGTCTCAAACCAGACCAGACCGGGTCAAACCGGTTTTGACCGGATGACACCGGATCAAAGCCAACCAGACCGGCTCACACTGGATCAAACCGGACCAGACAGGCCTTGACCAGCTGAAACCGGATCAAACCGGACCAGACCGGCCCAGACCGGCTAAAACTGGGCCAGACGGGCTCAAACCGGTTTTTGCCAGCTCAAACCAGACCACACCAGTTCAAACCGGTTTTGACTGGCTCAATCCAGTTTTGACCAGCTCAAACCGGTTTTGACCGGCTGAAACCACTCCAGACCGGCTCAAACCGGTTTTGACCTGACTAGACCGGATCAAACCGGACCAGACCGTCTCAGACAGGCTTGAATCGATTTTGACTGGCTTCAACCAGACCAAACCGGCTGAAACCGGTTTTGACTGGCTCGAACCAGACCAGACCGGCTCAAACCGGTTTTGATCGGCACAAACCGGTTTTGACCTCCTCAAACCACACCAGACTGGCTGAAACCAGTTTTGACCGGATGACACCGGATCAAACCGAATCAGACCAGCCCAGACTGGCTAAAATCAGATCAAACTGTACCAGATCGGCCCAGACTGCATAAAACTGGCCCAGAAACCGGTTTTTTCCGGTTCAAACCAGGCCAGACCGGACGAAAACTGTTTTCACCGACCTGAGCTGGTTTTGACCGGCTCAAACCAGACCAGACTGGCTGAAACCAGACCAGACCGGCTAAAACCGGTTTTGACTGGCTAAAACCGGTTTTGACCGGATGAGACCGGATCAACCCGAATTATACCGGCTCTGACAGGCTAAAATTGGAACAAACCGGACCAGACCAGCACAGACTGCCTAAAACTGGGCCACAAACCGGTTTTGACGGGTTCAAACAAAACCAGACGAGCTAAAACCAGTTTTGACCGACCTGAGCCGGTTTTGACCGGCTCAAATCAGACCAGACCGGATCAAACCAGACCAGACTGTCTCAAACCGGTTTTGTCCGGCTCAAAGCGGTTTTGACCGCATCAAACCAGACTCGACCGGCCCAGACAAGCTGAAACCGGTCAACGAGACCAGACCGGACCAGACTGGCTAAAACCGGCCACCAACCGGTTTTGACCGGCTCAAACCAGACAAGACAGGCTCAAACCGGTTTTGACCGACCTGAGCCGGTTTTGACCCGCTCAAACCAGACCAGACCGGCTGAAACCGGACCAGACCAGCTGAAACCGGTTTTGACCGGATGACACCGGATCAAATCAGACCAGACGGGCCCAGACCATCTAAAACTGGGCCAGAAAGACTCAAACCGGTTTTCACCAGCTCAAACCAGATCAGACCGGTTCAAACCGGTTTTGACTGGCTCTATCCGGTTTAGACCGGCTCAAACCGGTTTTGACCAGCTCAAAGCGGTTTTGACGGGATCAAACCGGACTCGACCATCCCAGACCAGCTGAAACCAGATCAAATCAGAGCAGACCGTCCCAGACCGGCTAAAACTGGGCCACAAACCGGTTTTGACCAGCTTAAACCAGACCAGACTGGCTCAAACCGGAGCAGACCGGCTCAAACCAGATTTGACCGGATGAGATCGGATCAAACCAGACCAGACTGGCTCAAACCGGCTCAAACTGCACCACACGGACAAAAATCGGATCAAACCAGATGAGACCGGCTCAAAAGGGATCAATCCAGACCAGACCGGCTAGACCCGCTAAATCCGGTTTTGTCCGGCTCAAACCGGAATCAAACCGATATTGACCGGCTCAAACCAGATCAAACCGGAGCAGACTGGCTCAAACCTGATCAAACCGGCCCAGACCGACTCAACCGGATCACACCGGACCATACCCGCTTAAACCGGATCAAACTGGAACAGACCGCCTCAAACCGGCGTTGACCAGCTCAGACCCGACCAGTCCGGCTTAAACCGGACCAGACTGGCTCAAAACGGGTTTCACTGGCTTACTCAGGGGAGTGTACACGAAGGGGAGTGCTCATTTAGGGGGGTGCACACTCAGGGGTGTCCTCACTCAAGGGAGTGCACACACAGGGGAGTGCACACTCAGGGGAGTGCTCAGACAGGGGAGTGGCCACTGAGGTGAGCGCTCACACATGGAAGAGCACACTCAGGGGAGCCCTCAGTCAGGCGAGTCCACACTCAGGGGAGTGCACACTCAGAGTAGTCCTCACACAGGCGAGTGCACTGTCAGGTGAGAGCACACTCAGGGGAGCGCTCACTCAGGGGAGTGTACACTCAAAGGAGCACACACTCAGGGGAGTGCACACTCAGTGGAGTCCTCACTCAGGAGAGTGCGAACTAAGAGGAGTGCACACTCAGGGGAGTGCTCACTCAGGGGAGTGCACACTCAGGGGAGTCCTCCCTCAGGAGAGTGCACACTCAGGGGAGTGCACACTCAGGGGAGTGCTCACTCAGGGGAGTGCACACACTGGGGAGTGAACACTCAGGTGAGCACACAAACAGGGGAATGTTCATTCAGGGGAGTGAACACTCAGGGGAGTCCTCACTCAGGCGAGCGCACATTCAGGGGAGTGCCGACTCAGAGTAGTCCTTACTCTGGTGAGCGCACACTCAGGGGAGTGCACACTCAGGGGAGCGCTCACTCAGGTTACTGCTCATTCAGGGGAGTGCACACTCAGGGGAGTCATCACTCAGACGAGTACCCCCTCAGGAGAGCGCTCAGTCTGGTGAGTCCTCCCTCAGGCGTGTTCACACTCAGGGGAGTGCCCACTTAGAGTAGTCCTTACTCAGGTGAGCGCACACTCAGGGGAGTGCACCCTCAGCAGAGCACTCACTCAGAAGGGTGCACACTCAGGGGAGCGCACACTCAGGGGAGTCCTCACCCAGGCGAGTGCACACTCAGGGGAGTCCTCACTCAGAGGAGTGCGAACTAAGAGGAGTGCACACTCAGGGGAGTGCTCACTCAGGGGAGTGCACACACAGGGGTGTCCTCACCAAGGGGAGCGCTCACTCAGGGGAGTGCACAATCAGGTGAGCCCACACTCAGGAGAGTGCACACTCAGGGGAGTCCTCACTCAGGAGAGTGCGAACTCAGGGAAGTTCACTCCCTGGGAAGCCAACACTCACGGGACTGCACATTCAGGGTAGTGCACACTCAAGGGAGTCCTCACTCAAGAGAGTGCGAACTCAGAGGATTGCACACTCAGGGGAGTGCTCATTCAGGGGAGTGCACACTCAGGGGAGTCATCACTCAGACGAGTACCCCCTCAGGAGAGCGCTCACTCTGGGGAGTCCTCACACAGGCGAGCTCACACTCAGGGGAGTGCACACTCAGGGGTGTCCTCACCCAGGCGAGTGCACACTCCGGTTAGTGCGCACTCAGGGGAGCGCTCACTCAGGGGAGTTCACACTCAGGGTAGCGCAATCTCAAGGGAGCACAAACTCAGGGGAGTGTAAACTTAGGGGAGTGCTCAATCAGTGGAGTGCACACTCAGGGGAGTCCTCACCCAGGCGAGTGCACACTCAAGGGAGTTCGCACTCAGGGGAGCGCTCACTCAGGGCAGCGAACACACTGGGGAGAGCACACACAGGGGAGCGCACACTTATGGGAGTGTACACACAGGGGAGTGCTCACTCAGGAGAGCGCACACTCAGCGGAGTGCACGCTCAGTTGAGCATACACTCAGGGGAGTGCACACTCAGGGGAGTCCTCACTCAAAAGAGTGCGAACTCAGGGGAGTGAAATCTCAGGGTAGCACACACTCAGGGGAGTGCACACTCAAGGGAGTCCTCACTCAGGAGAGTGGGAACTCAGAGGAGTGCACACTCAGGGGAGTGCTCATTCAGGGGAGTATACATTCAGGGGTGTGCTCACTCAGACGAGTGCACACTCAGGGGAATGCACACTCAGGGAGGCGCTCACAAAGCGGAGTGCCCACTCAAGTGAGCGCTCACTCAGGGGAGTGCACACTCAGGGGATCAAAACGGACCAGAGCGGCTCAAACCGGTTTTGACCGGCTCAAACCGGACCAGACCGGCCCAACCGGATCAAACCGGACCAGACCGGCTCACACCAGCACAAACCGGACCAGACCGGCTTAGACAGGGTTTGACTGGCTCAAACCGAAGCACAGAGGCTCAAACAGGATGAAAACGGACCAGACCGGCTGTTAGACCAGCTCAAACATGTTTTGACCGGCTCAAACCGGACAAGATCGGCTCAAACCGGACTCAAACCGGAGCAGAACGGATCAAACCGGTGTTGACCGGCTCAAACCTGACTCAAACTGGACCACACGGGCTCAAACCAGTTTTGAACGGCTCAAACCCGACCAGACCGTCTGAAACCGGACCAGACAGGCTCAAACCGGTTTTGACCAGCTCAAACCCTACCAGACCGGCTGAAATGGGATGAGACGGCCTCAAACCGGTTTTGACTGGCTCAAATCGGACCAGAACGGCACAAACCTCTTTTGACCGTATTAGACTGGCTCAAACCGGTTTTTAGCGGCTCAAATCGCACCACACCAGCTCAAACCGGTTTTGACCAGCTCCAAATGGACTCAAACCATTTTTGACCGTCAAAAGCCGGACCAGACCGCCTCAAAACTGTTTGGACCGGCTCAAACCGGACGCAAAACGTACCAGTCCAGCTCAAACTGGACTCAAAACGGACTAGACCGGCACTAACCGGTTATGACCGGCTCAAACCGCACTCAAACCGGACCAGACCGTCTCAAACTGGTGTTTTCCGGCTCAAACCGCACTGAAACTGGACCAGACCGGCTCAGACTGGTTTGGACCGGCTCAAATCGGACCAGCGCAGCTGAAACAGGACGAGACCGCCTCAAACCCGTTTTGACCGACACAAACCCGTCCAGACCGGCTAAAACTGGACCAGACCGGCTCAAACCGGCACAAACCGGAACAGAACGGCTCAAACCGGTTTTGACCGGCTCAAACCAGACCAGACCAGCTTGAACCTGCTCAACCGAACCAGACCGGCACAGAAAGGCTAAAACCGGGCCAAACCGGCTCAATCAGGTTTTGACCGTCTCAAACAAGACCAGACTGACTCAAACAAGAGCACACCAGCTCAAACCGGTTTTGACCGGATGAGACCGGATTAAACCGGACCAGACCGGCTCAAACCGCATCAAACCGGAAAAGACCGGCCCAGACCGGCTAAAACGAAGCCAAATCGGCTCAAACCGGTTTTGACCAGCTCAAACCAGACCAGACCGGATCAAACTGGTTTTGACCGGCTCAAACCAGACCAGACCAGCTCAAACAGAATTTGACCGGATGAGACAGGATAAAACCAGAGCAGACCGGCTCAAACCGGATGAAACCGCACCAGACCGGCCCAGAACAGCTGAAGCCGGATAAACAGCAGCAGACAGACCCAGACCGGTTAAAACCGAGCCACAAACCGGTTTTGACTGGCTCAAACAAGAGCAGACCTGCTCAAACCGGTTTTGACCTGCTCAAACCAGACCAGACCGTCTCAAACCAGACCAGACTGGGTCCAACCGGTTTTGACCGGATGACACCGGATCAAACCGGACCAGACCGGCTCACACCGGATCAAAGCGGACCAGACAGGCCCTGACCAGCTGAAACCGGATCAAACCGGACCAGACAGGCCCAGACCAGCTAAAACTGCGCCAGAGGGGCTCAAACTGGTTTTCGCAGGCTCAAACCAGACCACACCGGTTCAAACCGGTTTTGACTGGCTCAATCCAGTTTTGACCGGCTCAAACTGGTTTTGACCGGCTGAAACCACTCCAGACCGGCTAAAACCGGTTTTATCCGGCTCAAACCGGTTTTGATCTGATTAGACCGGCTCAAACCAAACCAGACCGTCTCAAACCGGTTTTCTCCGGCTCAAAGCGGTTTTGACCGCATCAAACCAGACTCGACCGGCCCAGACAAGCTGAAACCGGTCAAAGCGGACCAGACTGGACCAGACCGGCTAAAACCGGCCACCAACCGGTTTTGACCGGCTCAAACCAGACAAGACAGGCTCAAACCGGTTGTGACCTACCTGAGCCGGTTTTGACCGGCTCAAACCAGACCAGACCGGCTGAAACCGGACCAGACCAGCTGAAACCGGTTTTGACCGGATGACACCGGATCAAATCAGACCAGACCGGCCCAGACCAGCTAAAACTGGGCCAGAAAGACTCAAACCGGTTTTCACCAGCTCAAACCAGACCAGACCGGTTCAAACCGGTTTTGACTGGCTCTATCCGGTTTAGACCGGCTCAAACCGGTTTTGACCAGCTCAAAGCGGTTTTGACGGGATCAAACCGGACTCGACCATCCCAGACCAGCTGAAACCAGATCAAATCGGAGCAGACCGTCCCAGACCGGCTAAAACTGGGCCACAAACCGGTTTTGACCAGCTTAAACCAGACCAGACCAGCTCAAACTGGAGCAGACTGGCTCAAACCAGATTTGACCGGATGAGATCGGATCAAACCGGACCAGACTGGCTCAAACCGGCTCAAACTGCACCACACGGACTAAACTCAGATCAAACCGGATGAGATCGGCTCAAAAGGGACCAATCCGGACCAGACCAGCTAGACCCGCTAAATCCGGTTTTGTCCGGCTCAAACCGGACTCAAACCGATATTGACCGGCTCAAACCAGATCAAACCAGAGCAGACTGGCTCAAACCTGATCAAACCGGACCAGACCGGCTCTACCGGATCACACCGGACCATACCCGCTTAAACCGGATCAAACTGGAACAGACCGCCTCAAACCGGCATTAACCAGCTCAGACCCGACCAGTCCGGCTTAAACCGGACCAGATTGGCTCAAAACGGGTTTCACTGGCTTACTCAGGGGAGTGTACACGAAGGGGAGTGCTCATTTAGAGGAGTGCACACTCAGGGGTGTCCTCACTCAAGGGAGTGCACACACAGGGGAGTGCACACACAGGGGAGCGCTCACACAGGGGAGTGGCCACTGAGGTGAGCGCTCACACATGGAAGAGCACACTCAGGGGAGCCCTCACCCAGGCGAGTCCACACTCAGGGGAGTGAACACACAGAGTAGTCCTCACTCAGGCGAGTGCACTCTCAGGTGAGAGCACACTCAGGGGAGCGCTCACTCAGGGTAGTGCACACTCAAAGGAGCGCACACTCAGGGGAGTGCACACTCAGGGGACTCCTCCCTCAGGAGAGTGCACACTCAGGGGAGTGCACACTCAGGGGAGTGCTCACTCAGGGGAGTGCACACACTGGGGAGTGCACACTCAGGTGAGCACACAAACGGGAATGTTCATTCAGGGGAGTGCACACTCAGGGGAGTCCTCACTCAGGCGAGCGCACATTCAGGGGAGTGCCGACTCAGAGTAGTCCTTACACTGGTGAGCGCACACTCAGGGGAGTGCACACTCAGGGGAGCGCTCACTCAGGGGAGTGCTCATTCAGGGGAGTGCACACTCAGGGGAGTCATCACTCAGACGAGTAACCCCTCAGGAGAGCGCTCAGTCTGGTGAGTCCTCACTCAGGCGAGTTCACACTCAGGGGAGTGCCCACTTAGAGTAGTCCTTACACAGGTGAGCGCACACTCAGGGGAGTGCACCCTCAGCAGAGCACTCAATCATGAGAGTGCACACTCAGGGGAGCGCACACTCAGGGGAGTGCAAACACTGGGGTGTGCACACTCAGGGGAGTCCTCACTCAGAGGAGTGCGAACTAAGACGAGTGCACACTCAGGGGAGTGCTCACTCAGGGGAGTGCACACACAGGGGTGTCCTCACTGAGGGGAGCGCTCACTCAGGGGAGTGCACAATCAGGTGAGCCCACACTCAGGGGAGTCCTCACTTAGGAGAGTGCGAACTCAGGTAAGTGCACTCCCTGGGAAGCCAACACTCAAGGGACTGCACATTCAGGGTAGTTCACACTCATGGGAGTCCTCACTCAGGAGAGTGCGAACTCAGAGGTTTGCACACTCAGGGGAGTGCTCATTCAGGGGAGTGCACACTCAGGGGAGTCATCACTCAGACGAGTACCCCCTCAGGAGAGCGCTCACTCTGGGGAGTCCTCACACAGGCGAGTTCACACTCAGGGAAGTGCACACTCAGGGGTGTCCTCACCCAGGCGAGTGCACACTCAGGTTAGTGCGCACTCAGGGAAGCGCTCACTCAGGGGAGTTCACACTCAGGGTAGCCCAATCTCAAGGGAGCACAAACTCAGGGGAGTGTAAATTTAGGGGAGTGCAGAATCAGTGGAGTGCACACTCAGGGGAGTCCAAACTCAGGCGAGTTCACAATCAGGGGAGTGCACACTCAGGGGAGTCACCACCCAGGCGAGTGCACACTCAGGGGAGTTCGCACTCAGGGGAGCGTACACACTGGGGAGAGCACACACAGGGGAGCGCACACTTATGGGAGTGTACACACAGGGGAGTGCGCACTCAGGAGAGCGCACACTCAGCGGAGTGCACGCTCAGTTGAGCATACACTCAGGGGAGTGCACACTCAGGGGAGTCCTCACTCAAAAGAGTGCGAACTCAGGGGAGTGAAATCTCAGGGTAGCACACACTCAGGGGAGTGCACACTCAGGGGAGTCCTCACTCAGGAGAGTGCGAACTCAGAGGAGTGCACACCCAGGGGAGTGCTCATTCAGGGGAGTACACATTCAGGGGAGTGCTCACTCAGACGAGTGCACACTCAGGGGAATGCACACTCAGGGAGGCGCTCACAAAGCGGCGTGCCCACTCAAGTGAGCGCTCACTCAGGGGAGTGCACACTCAGGGGATCAAAACGGACCAGAGCGGCTCAAACCGGTTTTGACCGGCTCAAACCGGACCAGACCGGCCCAACCGGATCAAACCGGACCAGACCGGCTCACACCAGCACAAACCGGACCAGACCGGCTTAGACAGGGTTTGACTGGCTCAAACCGAAGCACAGAGGTTCAAACAGGATGAAAACGGACCAGGCCGGCTGTTAGACCAGCTCAAACATGTTTTGACCGGCTCAAACCGGACAAGATCGGCTCAAACCGGACTCAAACCGGAGCAGAACGGATCAAACCGGTGTTGACCGGCTCAAACCTCACTCAAACTGGACCAGACCGGCTCAAAGCGGTGTTGACCGGCTCAAACCGGACTCAATCCGGACCAGACCGACTCATACCGGCTTTGAACGGCTCAAACCAGATCATACCAGCTCAAACGAATCAAACTGGAACAGACCGGGTTAAACCGGATCAGACCGGACCAGACCAGCTCAAACCGGTTTTGACCGGCTCAAATCGGACGAGAGCAACACAAACCGAGATTGACCAGCTCAAACCAGACTCAAACAGGACCACACCGGCTCAAACCGGTTTCTAACGGCTCAAACCCGACCAGACCGCCTGAAACCGGACCAGACAGGCTCAAACCAGTTTTGAGCAGCTCAAACCCTACCAGACCGGCTGAAACGGGACGAGACGGCCTCAAACCGGTTTTGACTGGCTCAAATCGGACCAGAACGGCACAAACCTGTTTTGACCGTATTAGACTGGCTCAAACCGGTTTTTAGTGGCTCAAATCGCACCACACCATCTCAAACGGGTTTTGACCAGCTCCAAATGGACTCAAACCATTTTTGACCGTCACAAACCGGACCAGACCGCCTCAAACCTATTTTGACCGGCTCCAACCAGACGCAAAACGTACCAGTCCAGCTCAAACTGGACTCAAAACGGACTAGACCGGCACTAACCGGTTATGACCGGCTCAAACCACACTCAAACCGGACCAGACCGTCTCAAACTGGTGTTTTCCGGCTCAAACCGCACTGAAACTGGACCAGACCGGCTCAGACCGGTTTGGACCGGCTCAAATCGGACCAGCGCAGCTGAAACAGGATGAGACCGCCTCAAACCGGTTTTGACCGACACAAACCCGTCCAGACCGGCTAAAACTGGACCAGACAGGCTCAAACCGGCACAAACCGGAAAAGAACGGCTCAAACCAGACCAGACCAGCTTGAACCTGCTCAACCGAACCAGACCGGCACAGAAAGGCTAAAACCGGGCCAAACCGGCTCAATCAGGTTTTGACCATCTCAAACAAAACCAGACTGACTCAAACAAGAGCACACCAGCTCAAACCGGTTTTGACCGGATGAGACCGGATTAAACCGGACCACACCGGCTCAAACCGCATCAAACCGGAAAAGACCGGCCCAGACCGGCTAAAACGAAGCCAAATCGGCTCAAACGGGTTTTGACCGGCTCAAACCAGACCAGACCGGCTCAAACCGGTTTTGACCGGCTCAAACCAGACCAGACCAGCTCAAACAGAATTTGACCGGATGAGACAGGATAAAACCGGAGCAGACCGGCTCAAACCGGATGAAACCGCACCAGACCGGCCCAGACCGGTTAAAACCGAGCCACAAAGCGGTTCTGACTGGCTCAAACAAGAGCAGACCGGCTCAAACCGGTTTTGACCGGCTCACACCAGACCAGACCGTCTAAAAAACAGACCAGACCGGGTCAAACCGGTTTTGACTGGATGACACCGGATCAAACCGGACCAGACCGGCTCACACCGGATCAAACCGGACCAGACAGGCCCTGACCAGCTGAAACCGGATCAAACCGGACCAGACAGGCCCAGACCAGCTAAAACTGGGCCAGACGGGCTCAAACTGGTTTTCGCAGGCTCAAACCAGACCACACCGGTTCAAACCGGTTTTGACTGGCTCAATCCAGTTTTGACCGGCTCAAACTGGTTTTGACCGGCTGAAACCACTCCAGACGGGCTAAAACCGGTTTTAACCGGCTCAAACCGGTTTTGATCTGATTAGACCGGATCAAACCGGACCGGACCGTGTCAGAGAGGCTCGAATCGATTTTGACTGGCTTAAACCTGACCAAACCGGCTGAAACCGGTTTTGACCCGCTCAAACCAGACCAGACAGGCTCAAACCGGTTTTGACCTCCTCAAACCACACCAGACTGGCTGAAACCAGTTTTGACCGGATGAGACCGGATCAAACCGAATCAGACCGGCCCAGACTGGCTAAAATCGGATCAAAGTGTACCAGATCGGCCCAGAATGCCTAAAACTGTCCCAGAAACCGGTTTTTACCGGTTCAAAGCAGGCCAGACCGGATCAAAACTGTTTTGACCGACCTGAGCTGGTTTTGACCGGCTCAAACCAGACCAGACTGGCTGAAACCAGACCAGACCGGCTCAAACCGGTTTTGACCGGCTTAAACCGGTTTTGACCGGATGAGACCGGATCAACCCGAATTAGACCGGCTCTGACCGGCTAAAATCTTAACAAACTGGACCAGACCAGTCCAGACTGCCTAAAACTGGGCCACAAACCGGTTTTCACGGGTTCAAACAAAACCAGACTGGCTCAAACCAGTTTTGACTGACCTGAGCCGGTTTTGACCGGCTCAAATCAGACCAGACCGTCTCAAAACGGTTTTGTGCCAAATCGGCTCAAACCGGTTTTGACCGGCTCAAACCAGACCAGACCGGCTCAAACAGGTTTTGACCGGCTCAAACCAGACCAGACCCGCTCAAACAGAATTTGACCGGATGAGACAGGATAAAACCGGAGCAGACCGGCTCAAACCGGATGAAACCGCACCGGACCGGCCCAGAACAGCTGAAGCCGGAGAAACCGCACCAGACCAACCCAGACCGGTTAAAACCTAGCCACAAACCGGTTTTGACTGGCTCAAACAAGATCAGACCGGCTCAAACCGGTTTTGACCGGCTCAAACCAGACCAGTCCGGGTCAAACCGGTTTTGACCGGATGACACCGGATCAAAACCAACCAGACCGGCTCACACTGGATCAAACCGGACCAGACAGGCCCTGACCAGCTGAAACCGGATCAAACCGGACCAGACCGGCCCAGACCGGCTAAAACTGGGCCAGACGGGCTCAAACCGGTTTTCGCCAGCTCAAACCAGACCACACAGGTTCAAACCGGTTTTGACTGGCTCAATCCAGTTTTGACCAGCTCAAACCGGTTTTGACCGGCTGAAACCACTCCAGACCGGCTCAAACCGGTTTTGACCTGACTAGACCGGATCAAACCGGACCAGACCATCTCAGACAGGCTCGAATCGATTTTGACTGGCTTCAACCAGACCAAACCGGCTGAAACCGGTTTTGACTGGCTCGAAGCAGACCAGACCGGCTCAAACCGGTTTTGATCGGCACAAACCGGTTTTGACCTCCTCAAACCACACCAGACTGGCTGAAACCAGTTTTGACCGGATGAGACCGGATCAAACCGAATCAGACCAGCCCAGACTGGCTAAAATCAGATCAAACTGTACCAGATCGGCCCAGACTGCCTAAAACTGGCCCAGAAACCGGTTTGTTCCGGTTCAAACCAGGCCAGACCGGACGAAAACTGTTTTCACCGACCTGAGCTGGTTTTGACCGGCTCAAACCAGACCAGACTGGCTGAAACCAGACCAGACCGGCTAAAACCGGTTTTGACTGGCTAAAACCGGTTTTGACCGGATGAGACCGGATCAACCCGAATTATACCGGCTCTGACAGGCTGAAATTGGAACAAACCGGACCAGACCAGCACAGACTGCCTAAAACTGGGCCACAAACCGGTTTTGACGGGTTCAAACAAAACCAGACGAGCTAAAACCAGTTTTGACCGACCTGAGCCGGTTTTGACCGGCTCAAATCAGACCAGACCGGATCAAACCAGACCAGACTGTCTCAAACCGGTTTTGTCCGGCTCAAAGCGGTTTTGACCGCATCAAACCAGACTCGACCGGCCCAGACAAGCTGAAACCGGTCAACGAGACCAGACCGGACCAGACTGGCTAAAACCGTCCCCCAACCGGTTTTGACCGGCTCAAACCAGACAAGACAGGCTCAAACCGGTTTTGACCGACCTGAGCCGGTTTTGACCTACTCAAACCGGACCAGACCAGCTGAAACCGGTTTTGACCGGATGACACCGGATCAAATCAGACCAGACGGGCCCAGACCATCTAAAACTGGGCCAGAAAGACTCAAACCGGTTTTCACCAGCTCAAACCAGATCACACCGGTTCAAACCGGTTTTGACTGGCTCTATCTGGTTTAGACCGGCTCAAACCGGTTTTGACCAGCTCAAAGCGGTTTTGACGGGATCAAACCGGACTCGACCATCCCAGACCAGCTGAAACCAGATCAAATCAGAGCAGACCATCCCAGACCGGCTAAAACTGGGCCACAAACCGGTTTTGACCAGCTTAAACCAGACCAGACTGGCTCAAACCGGAGCAGACCAGCTCAAACCAGATTTGACCGGATGAGATCGGATCAAACCAGACCAGACTGGCTCAAACCGGCTCAAACTGCACCACACGGACAAAAATCGGATCAAACCAGATGAGACCAGCTCAAAAGGGATCAATCCAGACCAGACCGGCTAGACCCGCTAAATCCGGTTTTGTCCGGCTCAAACCGGAATCAAACCGATATTGACCGGCTCAAACCAGATCAAACCGGAGCAGACTGGCTCAAACCTGATCAAACCGGCCCAGACCGACTCAACCGGATCACACCGGACCATACCCGCTTAAACCGGATCAAACTGGAACAGACCGCCTCAAACCGGCGTTGACCAGCTCAGACCCGACCAGTCTGGCTTAAACCGGACCAGACTGGCTCAAAACGGGTTTCACTGGCTTACTCAGGGGAGTGTACACGAAGGGGAGTGCTCATTTAGGGGGGTGCACACTCAGGGGTGTCCTCACTCAAGGGAGTGCACACACAGGGGAGTGCACACTCAGGGGAGTGCTCAGACAGGGGAGTGGCCACTGAGGTGAGCGCTCACACATGGAAGAGCACACTCAGGGGAGCCCTCAGTCAGGCGAGTCCACACTCAGGGGAGTGCACACTCAGAGTAGTCCTCACACAGGCGAGTGCACTGTCAGGTGAGAGCACACTCAGGGGAGCGCTCACTCAGGGGAGTGTACACTCAAAGGAGCACACACTCAGGGGAGTGCACACTCAGTGGAGTCCTCACTCAGGAGAGTGCGAACTAAGAGGAGTGCACACTCAGGGGAGTGCTCACTCAGGGGAGTGCACACTCAGGGGAGTCCTCCCTCAGGAGAGTGCACACTCAGGGGAGTGCACACTCAGGGGAGTGCTCACTCAGGGGAGTGCACACACTGGGGAGTGAACACTCAGGTGAGCACACAAACAGGGGAATGTTCATTCAGGGGAGTGAACACTCAGGGGAGTCCTCACTCAGGCGAGCGCACATTCAGGGGAGTGCCGACTCAGAGTAGTCCTTACTCTGGTGAGCGCACACTCAGGGGAGTGCACACTCAGGGGAGCGCTCACTCAGGTTACTGCTCATTCAGGGGAGTGCACACTCAGGGGAGTCATCACTCAGATGAGTACCCCCTCAGGAGAGCGCTCAGTCTGGTGAGTCCTCCCTCAGGCGTGTTCACACTCAGGGGAGTGCCCACTTAGAGTAGTCCTTACTCAGGTGAGCGCACACTCAGGGGAGTGCACCCTCAGCAGAGCGCTCACTCAGAAGAGTGCACACTCAGGGGAGCGCACACTCAGGGGAGTCCTCACCCAGGCGAGTGCACACTCAGGGGAGTCCTCACTCAGAGGAGTGCGAACTAAGAGGAGTGCACACTCAGGGGAGTGCTCACTCAGGGGAGTGCACACACAGGGGTGTCCTCACCAAGGGGAGCGCTCACTCAGGGGAGTGCACAATCAGGTGAGCCCACACTCAAAAGAGTGCGAACTCAGGGGAGTGAAATCTCAGGGTAGCACACACTCAGGGGAGTGCACACTCAAGGGAGTCCTCACTCAGGAGAGTGGGAACTCAGAGGAGTGCACACTCAGGGGAGTGCTCATTCAGGGGAGTATACATTCAGGGGTGTGCTCACTCAGACGAGTGCACACTCAGGGGAATGCACACTCAGGGAGGCGCTCACAAAGCGGAGTGCCCACTCAAGTGAGCGCTCACTCAGGGGAGTGCACACTCAGGGGATCAAAACGGACCAGAGCGGCTCAAACCGGTTTTGACCGGCTCAAACCGGACCAGACCGGCCCAACCGGATCAAACCGGACCAGACCGGCTCACACCAGCACAAACCGGACCAGACCGGCTTAGACAGGGTTTGACTGGCTCAAACCGAAGCACAGAGGCTCAAACAGGATGAAAACGGACCAGACCGGCTGTTAGACCAGCTCAAACATGTTTTGACCGGCTCAAAACGGACAAGATCGGCTCAAACCGGACTCAAACCGGAGCAGAACGGATCAAACCAGTGTTGACCGGCTCAAACCTGACTCAAACTGGACCACACGGGCTCAAACCAGTTTTGAACGGCTCAAACCCGACCAGACCGTCTGAAACCGGACCAGACAGGCTCAAACCGGTTTTGACCAGCTCAAACCCTACCAGACCGGCTGAAATGGGATGAGACGGCCTCAAACCGGTTTTGACTGGCTCAAATCGGACCAGAATGGCACAAACCTGTTTTGACCGTATTAGACTGGCTCAAACCGGTTTTTAGCGGCTCAAATCGCACCACACCAGCTCAAACGGGTTTTGACCAGCTCCAAATGGACTCAAACCATTTTTGACCGTCAAAAGCCGGACCAGACCACCTCAAACCTGTTTGGACAGGCTCAAACCGGACGCAAAACATACCAGTCCGGCTCAAAGTGGACTCAAAGCGGACTAGACCGGCACTAACCGGTTATGACCGGCTCAAACCGCACTCAAACCGGACCAGACCATCTCAAACTGGTGTTTTCCGGCTCAAACCGCACTGAAACTGGACCAGACCGGCTCAGACAGGTTTGGACCAGCTCAAATCGGACCAGAGCAGCTGAAACAGGACGAGACCGCCGCAAACGGGTTTTGACCGACACAAACCCGTCCAGACCAGCTAAAACTGGACCAGACCGGCTCAAACCGGCACAAACCGGACCAGAACGGCTCAAACCGGTTTTGACCGGCTCAAACCAGACCAGACCAGCTTGAACCTGCTCAACCGAACCAGACCGGCCCAGAAAGGCTGAAACCGGGCCAAACCGGCTCAATCAGGTTTTGACCGTCTCAAACAAGACCAGACTGACTCAAACAAGAGCACACCAGCTCAAACCGGTTTTGACCGGATGAGACCGGATTAAACCGGACCAGACCGGCTCAAACCGCATCAAACCGGAAAAGACCGGCCCAGACCGGCTAAAACGAAGCCAAATCGGCTCAAACCGGTTTTGACCGGCTCAAACCAGACCAGACAGGGTCAAACAGGTTTTGACCGGCTCAAACCAGACCAGACCGGCTCAAACAGAATTTGACCAGATGAGACAGGATAAAACCGGAGCAGACCGGCTCAAACCGGATGAAACCGCAGCAGACCGGCCCAGAACAGCTGAAGCCAGAGAAACCGCACCAGACCAACCCAGACCGGTTAAAACCTAGCCACAAACCGGTTTTGACTGGCTCAAACAAGATCAGACCGGCTCAAACCGGTTTTGACCGGCTCAAACCAGACCAGACCGTCTCAAACCAGACCAGACCGGGTCAAACCGGTTTTGACCGGATGACAACGGATCAAAGCCAACCAGACCGGCTCACACTGGATCAAACCGGACCAGAAAGGCCCTGACCAGCTGAAACCGGATCAAACCGGACCAGACCGGCCCAGACCGGCTAAAACTGGGCCAGACGGGCTCAAACCGGTTTTCGCCAGCTCAAACCAGACCACACCGGTTCAAACCGGTTTTGACTGGCTCAATCCAGTTGTAACCGGCTCAAACCAGTTTTGACCTGATTAGACCGGATCAAACCGGACGAGACCGTCTCAGACAGGTTCGAATCGATTTTGACTGGCTTCAACCAGACCAAACCGGCTGAAACCGGTTTTGACTGGCTCAAACCAGACCAGACTGGCTCAAACCAGTTTTGACCTCCTCAAACCACACCAGACCGGCTAAAACCGGTTTTGACCGGATGAGACCGGATCAACCCGAATTAGACTGGCTCTGACCGGCTAAAATCGGAACAAACTGGACCAGACCAGCCCAGACTGCCTAAAACTGGGCCACAAACCGGTTTTGACGGGTTCAAACAAAACCAGACAGGCTCAAATCAGTTTTGACCGACCTGAGCCGGTTAATATCGGCTCAAATCAGACCAGACCGGCTCAAACCAGACCAGGCCGTCTCATACCGATTTTGTGCCAAATCGGCTCAAACCGGTTTTGACCGGCTCAAACCAGACCAGACCGGCGCAAACAGGTTTTGACCTTCTCAAACCAGACCAGACCGGCTCAAACAGAATTTGACAGGATGAGACAGAATAAAACCGGAGCAGACTGGCTCAAACCAGATGATACTGCACCATACCGGCCCAGAACAGCTGAAGCCGGAGAAACCGCACCAGACCGACCCAGACCGGTTAAAACCGAGCCAAAAACCAGTTTTGACTGGCTCAAACAAGATCAGACCGGCTCAAACCGGAGCAGACCGGCTCAAACCAGACCAGACCGGGTCAAACCGGTTTTGACCGGATGACACCGGATCAAACCGGACCAGACCGGCTCACACCGGATCAAACCGGAACAGACAGGCCCTGACCAGCTAAAACCGGATCAAACCGGACCAGACCGGCCAGACCGGCTAAAACTGGGCCAGATGGGCTCAAACCGGTTTTCGCCGGCTCAAACAAGACCACACCGGTTCAAACCGGTTTTGACTGGCTCAATCCAGTTTTGACCGGCTCAAACCGGTTTTGACCAGCTCAAAGCGGTTTTGACGGGATCAAACCGGACTCGACCATCCCAGACCAGCTGAAACCAGATCAAATCGGAGCAGACCGTCCCAGACCGGCTAAAACTGGGCCACAAACCGGTTTTGACCAGCTTAAACCAGACCAGACCGGCTCAAACCGGAGCAGACCGGCTCAAACCAGATTTGACCGGATGAGATCGGATGAAACCGGACCAGACTGGCTCAAACCGGCTCAAACTGCACCACACGGACTAAAATCGGATCAAACCAGACGAGACCGGCTCAAAAGGGATCAATCCGGACCAGACCGGCTAGACCCGCTAAATCCGGTTTTGTCCGGCTCAAACCGGATTCAAACCGATATTGACCGGCTCAAACCAGATCAAACCGGAGCAGACTGGCTCAAACCTGATCAAACTGGACCAGACCAGCTCAACCGGATCACACCGGACCATACCCGCTTAAACCGGATCAAACTAGAACAGACCTCCTCAAACCGGCGTTGACCAGCTCAGACCCGACCAGTCCGGCTTAAACCAGACCAGACTGGCTCAAAACGGGTTTCACTGGCTTACTCAGGGGAGTGCACACTCAGGGGAGTCCTCACTCAGGAGAGTGCGAACTCAGAGGAGTGCACACTCAGGGGAGTGCTCATTCAGGGGAGTATACATTCAGGGGTGTGCTCACTCAGACGAGTGCACACTCAGGGGAATGCACACTCAGGGAGGCGCTCACAAAGCGGAGTGCCCACTCAAGTGAGCGCTCACTCAGGGGAGTGCACACTCAGGGGATCAAAACGGACCAGAGCGGCTCAAACCGGTTTTGACCGGCTCAAACCGGACCAGACCGGCCCAACCGGATCAAACCGGACCAGACCGGCTCACACCAGCACAAACCGGACCAGACCGGCTTAGACAGGGTTTGACTGGCTCAAACCGAAGCACAGAGGCTCAAACAGGATGAAAACGGACCAGACCGGCTGTTAGACCAGCTCATACATGTTTTGACCGGCTCAAACCAGACTCAAACCGGAGCAGAATGGATCAAACCGGTGTTGACCGGCTCAAACCTGACTCAAACTGGACCAGACTGGCTCAAAGCGGTGTTGACCGGCTCAAACCGGACTCAATCCGGACCAGACCGACTCATACCGGCTTTGAACGGCTCAAACCACACCATACCAGCTCAAACGAATCAAACTGGACCAGACCGGGTTAAACCGGATCCAACCGGACCAGACCAGCTCAAACCGGTTTTGACCGGCTCAAATCGGACGAGAGCAACACAAACCGAGATTGACCAGCTCAAACCAGACTCAAACAGGACCACACCGTCTCAAACCGGTTTCGAACGGCTCAAACCCGACCAGACCGTCTGAAGCCGGACCAGACAGGCTCAAACCGGTTTTGACCAGCTCAAACCCTACCAGACCGGCTGAAATGGGACGAGACAGCCTCAAACCGGTTTTGACTGGCTCAAATCGGACCAGAACGGCACAAACCTGTTTTGACTGTATTAGACTGGCTCAAACCGGTTTTTAGCGACGCAAATCGCACCACACCAGCTCAAACCGGTTTTGACCAGCTCCAAATGGACTCAAACCATTTTTGACCGTCACAAACCGGACCAGACCGCCTCAAACCTGTTTTGACCGGCTCAAACCAGACGCAAAACGTACCAGTCCGGCTCAAACTGGACTCAAAACGGACTAGACTGGCACTAACCGGTTATGACCGGCTCAAACTGCACTCAAACTGGACCAGACCGTCTCAAACTGGTGTTTTCCGGCTCAAACTGCACTGAAACTGGACCAGACCGGCTCAGACCGGTTTGGACCGGCTCAAATCGGACCAGAGCAGCTGAAACAGGACGAGACCGCCTCAAACTGGTTTTGACCGACACAAACCCCTCCAGACCAGCTAAAACTGGACCAGACCGGCTCAAACCGGCACAAACCGACACAGAACAGCTCAAACCGGTTTTGACCGGCTCAAACCAGACCAGACCAGCTTGAACCTGCTCAACCGAACCAAACCGGCACAGAAAGGCTAAAACCGGGCCAAACCGGCTCAATCAGGTTTTGACCGTCTCAAACAAGACCAGACTGATTCAAACAAGACCACACCAGCTCAAACCGGTTTTGACCGGATGAGACCGGATTAAACCGGACCAGACCGGCTCAAACCGCATCAAACCGGAAAAGACCGGCCCAGACCGGGTAAAACGAAGCCAAATCGGCTCAAACCGGTTTTGACCGGCTCAAACCAGACCAGACCGGCTCAAACCGGTTTTGACTGGCTCAAACCAGACCAGACCGGCTCAAACAGAATTTGACCGGATGAGACAGGATAAAACCGGAGCAGACCGGCTCAAACCGGATGAAACCGCACCAGACCGGCCCAGAACAGCTGAAGCTGGATAAACAGCACCAGACCGACCCAGCCGGTTAAAACCGAGCCACAAACCGGTTTTGACTGTCTCAAACAAGAGCAGACCGTCTCAAACCGGTTTTGACCAGCTCAAACCAGACCAGACCGTCTCAAACCAGACCAGACCGGGTCAAACTGGTTTTGACCGGATGACACCGGATCAAACCGGACCAGACCGGCTCACACCGGATCAAACCGGACCAGACAGGCCCTGACCAGCTGAAACCGGATCAAACCGGACCAGACAGGCCCAGACCAGCTAAAACGGGGCCAGATGGGCTCAAACTGGTTTTCGCTGGCTCAAACCAGACCACACCGATTCAAACCGGTTTTGACTGGCTCAATCCAGTTTTGACCGGCTCAAACTGGTTTTGACCGGCTGAAACGACTCCAGACCGGCTAAAACCGGTTTTAACCGGCTCAAACTGGTTTTGATCTGATTAGACCGGATCAAACCGGACCAGACCGTCTCAGACAGGCTCGAATCGATTTTGACTGGCTTCAACCTGACCAAACCGGCTGAAACCGGTTTTGACCCGCTCAAACCAGACCAGACAGGCTCCAACCGGTTTTGACCTCCTCAAACCACACCAGACTGGCTGAAACCAGTTTTGACTGGATGAGACCGGATCAAACCGAATCAGACCGGCCCAGACTGGCTAAAATCGGATGAAACTGTACCAGATCGGCCCAGACTGCCTAAAACTGGCCCAGAAACCGGTTTTTACCGGTTCAAAGCAGGCCAGACCGGATCAAAACTGTTTTGACCGACCTGAGCTGGTTTTGACCGGCTCAAACCAGACCAGACTGGCTGAAACCAGTTTTGACCGGATGAGACCGGATCAAACCGAATCAGACCCGCCCAGACTGGCTAAAATCGGATCAAACTGTACCAGATCGGCCCAGACTGCCTAAAACTGTCCCAGAAACCGGTTTTTACCGGTTCAAAGCAGGCCAGACCGGATCAAAACTGTTTTGACCGACCTGAGCTGGTTTTGACCGGCTCAAACCAGACCAGACTGGCTGAAACCAGACCAGACCGGCTCAAACCGGTTTTGACCGGCTAAAACCGGTTTTGACCGGATGAGACCGGATCAACCCGAATTAGACCGGTTCTGACCGGCTAAAATCGGAACAAACCGGACCAGACCAGCCCAGACTTCCTAAAACTGGGCCACAAACCGGTTTTGACGGGTTCAAACAACACCAGGCTGGCTCAAACCAGTTTTGACCGACCTGAGCCGGTTTTGACCGGCTCAAATTAGACCAGACCGGCTCAAACCAGACCAGACCGTCTCAAACCGGTTTTCTCCGGCTCAAAGCGGTTTTGACCGCATCAAACCAGACTCGACCGGCCCAGACAAGCTGAAACCGGTCAAAGCGGACCAGACTGGACCAGAGCGGCTAAAACCGGCCACCAACCGGTTTTGACCGGCTCAAACCAGACAAGACAGGCTCAAACCGGTTTTGACCTACCTGAGCCGGTTTTGACCGGCTCAAACCAGACCAGACCGGCTGTAACCGGACCAGACCAGCTGAAACCGGTTTTGACCGGATGACACCGGATCAAATCAGACCAGACCGGCCCAGACCAGCTAAAACTGGGCCAGAAAGACTCAAACCGGTTTTCACCAGCTCAAACCAGACCAGACCGGTTCAAACCGGTTTTGACTGGCTCTATCCGGTTTAGACCGGCTCAAACTGGTTTTGACCAGCTCAAAGCGGTTTTGACGGGATCAAACCAGACTCGACCATCCCAGACCAGCTGAAACCAGATCAAATCGGAGCAGACCGTCCCAGACCGGCTAAAACTGGGCCACAAACCGGTTTTGACCAGCTTAAACCAGACCAGACCAGCTCAAACTGGAGCAGACCGGCTCAAACCAGATTTGACCGGATGAGATCGGATCAAACCGGACCAGACTGGCTCAAACCGGCTCAAACTGCACCACACGGACTAAACTCAGATCAAACCGGATGAGACCGGCTCAAAAGGGACCAATCCGGACCAGACCAGCTAGACCCGCTAAATCCGGTTTTGTCCGGCTCAAACCGGACTCAAACCGATATTGACCGGCTCAAACCAGATCAAACCAGAGCAGACTGGCTCAAACCTGATCAAACCGGACCAGACCGGCTCAACCGGATCACACCGGACCATACCCGCTTAAACCGGATCAAACTGGAACAGACCGCCTCAAACCGGCATTAACCAGCTCAGACCCGACCAGTCCGGCTTAAACCGGACCAGATTGGCTCAAAACGGGTTTCACTGGCTTACTCAGGGGAGTGTACACGAAGGGGAGTGCTCATTTAGAGGAGTGCACACTCAGGGGTGTCCTCACTCAAGGGAGTGCACACACAGGGGAGTGCACACTCAGGGGAGCGCTCACACAGGGGAGTGGCCACTGAGGTGAGCGCTCACACATGGAAGAGCACACTCAGGGGAGCCCTCACTCAGGCGAGTCCACACTCAGGGGAGTGAACACACAGAGTAGTCCTCACTCAGGCGAGTGCACTCTCAGGTGAGAGCACACTCAGGGGAGCGCTCACTCAGGGTAGTGCACACTCAAAGGAGTGCACACTCAGGGGAGTGCACACTCAGGGGACTCCTCCCTCAGGAGAGTGCACACTCAGGGGAGTGCACACTCAGGGTAGTGCTCACTCAGGGGAGTGCACACACTGGGGAGTGCACACTCAGGTGAGCACACAAACGGGAATGTTCATTCAGGGGAGTGGACACTCAGGGGAGTCCTCACTCAGGCGAGCGCACATTCAGGGGAGTGCCGACTCAGAGTAGTCCTTACACTGGTGAGCGCACACTCAGGGGAGTGCACACTCAGGGGAGCGCTCACTCAGGGGAGTGCTCATTCAGGGGAGTGCACACTCAGGGGAGTCATCACTCAGACGAGTACCCCTCAGGAGAGCGCTCAGTCTGGTGAGTCCTCACTCAGGCGAGTTCACACTCAGGGGAGTGCCCACTTAGAGTAGTCCTTACACAGGTGAGCGCACACTCAGGGGAGTGCACCCTCAGCAGAGCGCTCACTCAGGAGAGTGCACACTCAGGGAAGCGCACACTCAAGGGAGTGCAAACACTGGGGTGTGCACACTCAGGGGAGTCCTCACTCAGAGGAGTGCGAACTAAGAGGAGTGCACACTCAGGGGAGTGCACACACAGGGGTGTCCTCACTGAGGAGAGCGCTCACTCAGGGGAGTGCAGAATCAGGTGAGCCCACACTCAGGAGAGTGCACACTCAGGGGAGTCCTCACTCAGGAGAGTGCGAACTCAGGGAAGTGCACTCCCTGGGAAGCCAACACTCAAGGGACTGCACATTCAGGGTAGTTCACACTCAGGGGAGTCCTCACTCAGGAGAGTGCAAACTCAGAGGATTGCACACTCAGGGGAGTGCTCATTCAGGGGAGTGCACACTCAGGGGAGTCATCACTCAGACGAGTACCCCCTCAGGAGAGCGCTCACTCTGGGGAGTCCTCACACAGGCGAGTTCACACTCAGGGAAGTGCACACTCAGGGGTGTCCTCACCCAGGCGGGTGCACACTCAGGTTAGTGCGCACTCAGGGATGCGCTCACTCAGGGGAGTTCACACTCAGGTTAGCCCAATCTCAAGGGAGCACAAACTCAGGGGAGTGTAAACTTAGGGGAGTGCTGAATCAGTGGAGTGCACACTCAGGGGAGTCCAAACTCAGGCGAGTTCACAATCAGGGGAGTGCACACTCAGGGGAGTCCTCACCCAGGCGAGTGCACACTCAGGGGAGTTCGCACTCAGGGGAGCGCTCACTCAGGGCAGCGAACACACTGGGGAGAGCACACATAGGGGAGCGCACACTTATGGGAGTGTACACGGCTAAAACCGGTTTTAACCGGCTCAAACCGGTTTTGATCTGATTAGACCGGATCAAACCGGACCGGACCGTGTCAGAGAGGCTCGAATCGATTTTGACTGGCTTCAACCTGACCAAACCGGCTGAAACCGGTTTTGACCCGCTCAAACCAGACCAGACAGGCTCCAACCGGTTTTGACCTCCTCAAACCACACCAGACTGGCTGAAACCAGTTTTGACCGGATGAGACCGGATCAAACCGAATCAGACCGGCCCAGACTGGCTAAAATCGGATCAAAGTGTACCAGATCGGCCCAGACTGCCTAAAACTGGCCCAGAAACCGGTTTTTACCAGTTCAAAGCAGGCCAGACCGGATCAAAACTGTTTTGACCGACCTGAGCTGGTTTTGACCGGCTCAAACCAGACCAGACTGGCTGAAACCAGACCAGACCGGCTCAAACCGGTTTTGACCGGCTTAAACCGGTTTTGACCGGATGAGACCGGATCAACCCGAATTAGACCAGCTCTGACCGGCTAAAATCTTAACAAACTGGACCAGACCAGACCAGACTGCCTAAAACTGGGCCACAAACCGGTTTTGACGGTTTCAAACAAAACCAGACTGGCTCAAACCAGTTTTGACCGACCTGAGCCGGTTTTGACCGGCTCAAATCAGACCAGACCGGCTCAAACCAGACCAGACCGTCTCAAAACGGTTTTGTGCCAAATCGGCTCAAACCGGTTTTGACCGGCTCAAACCAGACCAGACCGGCTCAAACAGGTTTTGACCGGCTCAAACCAGACCAGACCGGCTCAAACAGAATTTGACAGGATGAGACAGAATAAAACCGGAGCAGACCGGCTCAAACCGGATGAAACCGCACCAGACCGGCCCAGAAGAGCTGAAGCCGGAGAAACCGCACCAGACCGACCCAGGCCGGTTAAAACCGAGCCACAAACCGGTTTTGACTGGCTCAAACAAGATCAGACCGGCTCAAACCGGTTTTGACCGGCTCAAACCAGACCAGACCGTCTCAAACCAGACCAGACCGGGTCAAACCGGTTTTGACCGGATGACACCGGATCAAAGCCAACCAGACCGGCTCACACTGGATCAAACCGGACCAGACAGGCCTTGACCAGCTGAAACCGGATCAAACCGGACCAGACCGGCCCAGACCGGCTAAAACTGGGCCAGACGGGCTCAAACCGGTTTTCGCCAGCTCAAACCAGACCACACAGGTTCAAACCGGTTTTGACTGGCTCAATCCAGTTTTGACCAGCTCAAACCGGTTTTGACCGGCTGAAACCACTCCAGACCGGCTCAAACCGGTTTTGACCTGACTAGACCGGATCAAACCGGACCAGACCGTCTCAGACAGGCTTGAATCGATTTTGACTGGCTTCAACCAGACCAAACCGGCTGAAACCGGTTTTGACTGGCTCGAACCAGACCAGACCGGCTCAAACCGGTTTTGATCGGCACAAACCGGTTTTGACCTCCTCAAACCACACCAGACTGGCTGAAACCAGTTTTGACCGGATGACACCGGATCAAACCGAATCAGACCAGCCCAGACTGGCTAAAATCAGATCAAACTGTACCAGATCGGCCCAGACTGCATAAAACTGGCCCAGAAACCGGTTTTTTCCGGTTCAAACCAGGCCAGACCGGACGAAAACTGTTTTCACCGACCTGAGCTGGTTTTGACCGGCTCAAACCAGACCAGACTGGCTGAAACCAGACCAGACCGGCTAAAACCGGTTTTGACTGGCTAAAACCGGTTTTGACCGGATGAGACCGGATCAACCCGAATTATACCGGCTCTGACAGGCTAAAATTGGAACAAACCGGACCAGACCAGCACAGACTGCCTAAAACTGGGCCACAAACCGGTTTTGACGGGTTCAAACAAAACCAGACGAGCTAAAACCAGTTTTGACCGACCTGAGCCGGTTTTGACCGGCTCAAATCAGACCAGACCGGATCAAACCAGACCAGACTGTCTCAAACCGGTTTTGTCCGGCTCAAAGCGGTTTTGACCGCATCAAACCAGACTCGACCGGCCCAGACAAGCTGAAACCGGTCAACGAGACCAGACCGGACCAGACTGGCTAAAACCGTCCCCCAACCGGTTTTGACCGGCTCAAACCAGACAAGACAGGCTCAAACCGGTTTTGACCGACCTGAGCCGGTTTTGACCCGCTCAAACCAGACCAGACCGGCTGAAACCGGACCAGACCAGCTGAAACCGGTTTTGACCGGATGACACCGGATCAAATCAGACCAGACGGGCCCAGACCATCTAAAACTGGGCCAGAAAGACTCAAACCGGTTTTCACCAGCTCAAACCAGATCAGACCGGTTCAAACCGGTTTTGACTGGCTCTATCCGGTTTAGACCGGCTCAAACCGGTTTTGACCAGCTCAAAGCGGTTTTGACGGGATCAAACCGGACTCGACCATCCCAGACCAGCTGAAACCAGATCAAATCAGAGCAGACCGTCCCAGACCGGCTAAAACTGGGCCACAAACCGGTTTTGACCAGCTTAAACCAGACCAGACTGGCTCAAACCGGAGCAGACCGGCTCAAACCAGATTTGACCGGATGAGATCGGATCAAACCAGACCAGACTGGCTCAAACCGGCTCAAACTGCACCACACGGACAAAAATCGGATCAAACCAGATGAGACCGGCTCAAAAGGGATCAATCCAGACCAGACCGGCTAGACCCGCTAAATCCGGTTTTGTCCGGCTCAAACCGGAATCAAACCGATATTGACCGGCTCAAACCAGATCAAACCGGAGCAGACTGGCTCAAACCTGATCAAACCGGCCCAGACCGACTCAACCGGATCACACCGGACCATACCCGCTTAAACCGGATCAAACTGGAACAGACCGCCTCAAACCGGCGTTGACCAGCTCAGACCCGACCAGTCCGGCTTAAACCGGACCAGACTGGCTCAAAACGGGTTTCACTGGCTTACTCAGGGGAGTGTACACGAAGGGGAGTGCTCATTTAGGGGGGTGCACACTCAGGGGTGTCCTCACTCAAGGGAGTGCACACACAGGGGAGTGCACACTCAGGGGAGTGCTCAGACAGGGGAGTGGCCACTGAGGTGAGCGCTCACACATGGAAGAGCACACTCAGGGGAGCCCTCAGTCAGGCGAGTCCACACTCAGGGGAGTGCACACTCAGAGTAGTCCTCACACAGGCGAGTGCACTGTCAGGTGAGAGCACACTCAGGGGAGCGCTCACTCAGGGGAGTGTACACTCAAAGGAGCACACACTCAGGGGAGTGCACACTCAGTGGAGTCCTCACTCAGGAGAGTGCGAACTAAGAGGAGTGCACACTCAGGGGAGTGCTCACTCAGGGGAGTGCACACTCAGGGGAGTCCTCCCTCAGGAGAGTGCACACTCAGGGGAGTGCACACTCAGGGGAGTGCTCACTCAGGGGAGTGCACACACTGGGGAGTGAACACTCAGGTGAGCACACAAACAGGGGAATGTTCATTCAGGGGAGTGAACACTCAGGGGAGTCCTCACTCAGGCGAGCGCACATTCAGGGGAGTGCCGACTCAGAGTAGTCCTTACTCTGGTGAGCGCACACTCAGGGGAGTGCACACTCAGGGGAGCGCTCACTCAGGTTACTGCTCATTCAGGGGAGTGCACACTCAGGGGAGTCATCACTCAGACGAGTACCCCCTCAGGAGAGCGCTCAGTCTGGTGAGTCCTCCCTCAGGCGTGTTCACACTCAGGGGAGTGCCCACTTAGAGTAGTCCTTACTCAGGTGAGCGCACACTCAGGGGAGTGCACCCTCAGCAGAGCACTCACTCAGAAGGGTGCACACTCAGGGGAGCGCACACTCAGGGGAGTCCTCACCCAGGCGAGTGCACACTCAGGGGAGTCCTCACTCAGAGGAGTGCGAACTAAGAGGAGTGCACACTCAGGGGAGTGCTCACTCAGGGGAGTGCACACACAGGGGTGTCCTCACCAAGGGGAGCGCTCACTCAGGGGAGTGCACAATCAGGTGAGCCCACACTCAGGAGAGTGCACACTCAGGGGAGTCCTCACTCAGGAGAGTGCGAACTCAGGGAAGTTCACTCCCTGGGAAGCCAACACTCACGGGACTGCACATTCAGGGTAGTGCACACTCAAGGGAGTCCTCACTCAAGAGAGTGCGAACTCAGAGGATTGCACACTCAGGGGAGTGCTCATTCAGGGGAGTGCACACTCAGGGGAGTCATCACTCAGACGAGTACCCCCTCAGGAGAGCGCTCACTCTGGGGAGTCCTCACACAGGCGAGCTCACACTCAGGGGAGTGCACACTCAGGGGTGTCCTCACCCAGGCGAGTGCACACTCCGGTTAGTGCGCACTCAGGGGAGCGCTCACTCAGGGGAGTTCACACTCAGGGTAGCGCAATCTCAAGGGAGCACAAACTCAGGGGAGTGTAAACTTAGGGGAGTGCTCAATCAGTGGAGTGCACACTCAGGGGAGTCCTCACCCAGGCGAGTGCACACTCAAGGGAGTTCGCACTCAGGGGAGCGCTCACTCAGGGCAGCGAACACACTGGGGAGAGCACACACAGGGGAGCGCACACTTATGGGAGTGTACACACAGGGGAGTGCTCACTCAGGAGAGCGCACACTCAGCGGAGTGCACGCTCAGTTGAGCATACACTCAGGGGAGTGCACACTCAGGGGAGTCCTCACTCAAAAGAGTGCGAACTCAGGGGAGTGAAATCTCAGGGTAGCACACACTCAGGGGAGTGCACACTCAAGGGAGTCCTCACTCAGGAGAGTGGGAACTCAGAGGAGTGCACACTCAGGGGAGTGCTCATTCAGGGGAGTATACATTCAGGGGTGTGCTCACTCAGACGAGTGCACACTCAGGGGAATGCACACTCAGGGAGGCGCTCACAAAGCGGAGTGCCCACTCAAGTGAGCGCTCACTCAGGGGAGTGCACACTCAGGGGATCAAAACGGACCAGAGCGGCTCAAACCGGTTTTGACCGGCTCAAACCGGACCAGACCGGCCCAACCGGATCAAACCGGACCAGACCGGCTCACACCAGCACAAACCGGACCAGACCGGCTTAGACAGGGTTTGACTGGCTCAAACCGAAGCACAGAGGCTCAAACAGGATGAAAACGGACCAGACCGGCTGTTAGACCAGCTCAAACATGTTTTGACCGGCTCAAACCGGACAAGATCGGCTCAAACCGGACTCAAACCGGAGCAGAACGGATCAAACCGGTGTTGACCGGCTCAAACCTGACTCAAACTGGACCAGACCGGCTCAAAGTGGTGTTGACCGGCTCAAACCGGACTCAATCCGGACCAGACCGACTCATACCGGCTTTGAACGGCTCAAACCAGTTCATACCAGCTCAAACGAATCAAACTGGAACAGACCGGGTTAAACCGGATCAGACCGGACCAGACCAGCTCAAACCGGTTTTGACCGGCTCAAATCGGACGAGAGCAACACAAACCGAGATTGACCAGCTCAAACCAGACTCAAATAGAACCACACCGGCTCAAACCGGTTTCTAACGGCTCAAACCCGACCAGACCGCCTGAAACCGGACCAGACAGGCTCAAACCAGTTTTGAGCAGCTCAAACCCTACCAGACCGGCTGAAACGGGACGAGACGGCCTCAAACCGGTTTTGACTGGCTCAAATCGGACCAGAACGGCACAAACCTGTTTTGACCGTATTAGACTGGCTCAAACCGGTTTTTAGTGGCTCAAATCGCACCACACCATCTCAAACGGGTTTTGACCAGCTCCAAATGGACTCAAACCATTTTTGACCGTCACAAACCGGACCAGACCGCCTCAAACCTGTTTTGACCGGCTCAAACCAGACGCAAAACGTACCAGTCCAGCTCAAACTGGACTCAAAACGGACTAGACCGGCACTAACCGGTTATGACTGGCTCAAACCGCACTCAAACCGGACCAGACCGTCTCAAACTGGTGTTTTCCGGCTCAAACCGCACTGAAACTGGACCAGACCGGCTCAGACCGGTTTGGACCGGCTCAAATCGGACCAGCGCAGCTGAAACAGGACGAGACCGCCTCAAACCGGTTTTGACCGACACAAACCCTTCCAGACCGGTTAAAACTGGACCAGACCGGCTCAAACCGGCACAAACCGGAACAGAACGGCTCAAACCGGTTTTGACCGGCTCAAACCAGACCAGACCAGCTTGAACCTGCTCAACCGAACCAGACCGGCACAGAAAGGCTAAAACCGGGCCAAACCGGCTCAATCAGGTTTTGACCGTCTCAAACAAGACCAGACTGACTCAAACAAGAGCACACCAGCTCAAACCGGTTTTGACCGGATGAGACCGGATTAAACCGGACCAGACCGGCTCAAACCGCATCAAACCGGAAAAGACCGGCCCAGACCGGCTAAAACGAAGCCAAATCGGCTCAAACCGGTTTTGACCGGCTCAAACCAGACCAGACTGGCTCAAACAGGTTTTGACCGGCTCAAACCAGACCAGACCAGCTCAAACAGAATTTGACCGGATGAGACAGGATAAAACCGGAGCAGACCGGCTCAAACCGGATGAAACCGCACCAGACCGGCCCAGAACAGCTGAAGCCGGAGAAACCGCACCAGACCGACCCAGACCGGTTAAAACCGAGCCACAAAGCGGTTTTGACTGGCTCAAACAAGAACAGACCGTCTCAAACCGGTTTTGGACAGGCTCAAACCAGACCAGACCGTCTCAAACCAGACCAGACCGGGTCAAACCGGTTTTGACCGGATGACACCGGATCAAACCGGACCAGACCGGCTCACACCGGATCAAAGCGGACCAGACAGGCCCTGACCAGCTGAAAACGGATCAAACCGGACCAGACAGGCCCAGACCAGCTAAAACGGGGCCAGACGGGCTCAAACTGGTTTTCCGCCGGCTGAAACCAAACCACACCGGTTCAAACCGGTTTTGACTGGCTCAATCCAGTTTTGACCGGCTCAAACTGGTTTTGACCGGCTAAAACCACTCCAGACCGGCTAAAACCGGTTTTAACCGGCTCAAAACCGGTTTTGATCTGATTAGACCGGAACAAACCGGACCGGACCGTGTCAGAGAGGCTCGAATCGATTTTGACTGGCTTCAACCTGACCAAACCGCTGAAACCGGTTTTGACCCGCTCAAACCAGACCAGACAGGCTCAAACCGGTTTTGATCTCCTCAAACCACACCAGACTGGCTGAAACCAGTTTTGACCGGATGAGACCGGATCAAAACCGAATCAGACCGGCCCAGACTGGCTAAAATCGGATCAAAGTGTACCAGATCGGCCCCAGACTGCCTAAAACTGGCCCAGAAACCGGTTTTTACTGGTTCAAAGCAGCCAGACCGGATCAAAACTGTTTTGACCGACCTGAGCTGGTTTTGACCGCTCAAACCAGACCAGACTGGCTGAAACCAGACCAGACCGGCTCAAAACCGGTTTTGACCGGCTTAAAACCGGTTTTGACCGGATGAGACCGGATCAACCCGAATTAGACCGGCTCTGACCGGCTAAAATCTTAACAAACTGGACCAGACCAGACCAGACTGCCTAAAACTGGGCCACAAACCGGTTTTGACGGGTTCAAACAAAACCAGACTGTCTCAAACCAGTTTTGACCGACTTGAGCCGGTTTTGACCGCTCAAATCAGACCAGACCGGCTCAAACCAGACCAGACCGTCTCAAAACGGTTTTGTGCCAAATCGGCTCAAACCGGTTTTGACCGGCTCAAACCAGACCAGACCGGCTCAAACAGGTTTTGACCGGCTCAAACCAGACCAGACCGGCTCAAACAGAATTTGACAGGATGAGACAGAATAAAACCGGAGCAGACCAGCTCAAACCGGATGAAACCGCAGCAGACCGGCCCAGAACAGCTGAAGCCGGAGAAACCGCACCAGACCGACCCAGGCCGGTTAAAACCGAGGCACAAACCGGTTTTAATGGCTCAAACAAGATCAGACTGCCTCAAACCGGTTTTGACCGGCTCAAACCAGACCAGACCGTCTGAAACCAGACCACACTGGGTCCAACCGGTTTTGACCGGATGACACCGGATCAAACTGGACCAGACCGGCTCACACCGGATCAAACCAGAACAGACAGGCCCTGACCAGCTGAAACCGGATCAAACCGGACCAGACCGGCCCAGACCGGCTAAAACTGGGCCAGACGGGCTGAAACCGGTTTTCGCCGGCTCAAACCAGACCACACCGGTTCCAACCGGTTTTGACTGGCTCAATCCAGTTTTGACCAGCTCAAACCGGTTTTGACCGGCTGAAACCACTTCAGACCGGCTCAAACCGGTTTTGACCTGACTAGACCTGATCAAACCAGACCAGACCGTCTCAGACAGGCTCGAATCGATTTTGACTGGCTTCAACCAGACCAAACCGGCTGAAACCGGTTTTGACTGGCTCGAACCAGACCAGACCGGCTCAAACCGGTTTTGACCTCCTCAAACCACACCAGACTGGCTGAAACCAGTTTTGACCGGATGAGACCGGATCAAACCGAATCAGACCAGCCCAGACTGGCTAAAATCAGATCAAACTGTACCAGATCGGCCCAGACTGCCTAAAACTGGCCCAGAAACCGGTTTTTTCCGGTTCAAACCAGGCCAGACCGGACGAAAACTGTTTTCACCGACCTGAGCTGGTTTTGACCGGCTCAAACCAGACCAGACTGGCTGAAACCAGACCAGACCGGCTCAAACCGGTTTTGACCGGCTAAAACCGTTTTTGACCGGATGAGACAGGATCAACCCGAATTATACCGGCTCTGACCGGCTAATATTGGAACAAACCGGACTAGACCAGCCCAGACTGCCTAAAACTAGGCCAGAAACCGGTTTTGACGGGTTCAAGCAAAACCAGACGAGCTAAAACCAGTTTTGACCGACCTCAGCCGGCTTTGACCGGCTCAAATCAGACCAGACCGGATCAAACCAGACCAGACTGTCTCAAACCGGTTTTGTCCGGCTCAAAGCGGTTTTGACCGCATCAAACCAGACTCGACCGGCCCAGACAAGCTGAAACCGGTCAACGCGGACCAGACCGGGCCAGACTGGCTAAAACCGGGCACCAACCGGTTTTGACCGGCTCAAACCAGACAAGACAGGCTCAAACGCGGTTTTGACCGACCTGAGCTGGTTTTGACCCGCTCAAACCAGACCAGACCGGCTGAAACCGGACCAGACCAGCTGAAACCGGTTTTGACCGTATGACACCGGATCAAATCAGACCAGACGGGCCCAGACCATCTAAAACTGGGCCAGAAAGACTCAAACCGGTTTTCACCAGCTCAAACCAGATCAGACCGGTTCAAACCGGTTTTGACTGGCTCTATCCGGTTTAGACCGGCTCAAACCGGTTTTGACCAGCTCAAAGCGGTTTTGACGGGATCAAACCGGACTCGACCATCCCAGACCAGCTGAAAACAGATCAAATCGGAGCAGACCATCCCAGACCGGCTAAAACTGGGCCACAAACCGGTTTTGACCAGCTTAAACCAGACCAGACTGGCTCAAACCGGAGCAGACCGGCTCAAACCAGATTTGACCGGATGAGATCGGATCAAACCAGACCAGACTGGCTCAAACCGGCTCAAACTGCACCACACGGACAAAAATCAGATCAAACCAGACGAGACCGGCTCAAAAGGGATCAATCCAGACCAGACCGGCTAGACCCGCTAAATCCGGTTTTGTCCGGCTCAAACCGGACTGAAACCGATATTGACCGGCTCAAACCAGATCAAACCGGAGCAGACTGGCTCAAACCTGATCAAACCGGCCCAGACCAACTCAACCAGATCACACCGGACCATACCCGCTTAAACCGGATCAAACTGGAACAGACCGCCTCAAACCGGCGTTGACCAGCTCAGACCCGACCAGTCCGGCTTAAACGGACCAGACTGGCTCAAAACGGGTTTCACTGGCTTACTCAGGGGAGTGTACACGAAGGGGAGTGCTCATTTAGGGGGGTGCACACTCAGGGGTGTCCTCACTCAAGGGAGTGCACACACAGGGGAGTGCACACTCAGGGGAGCACACACACAGGGGAGTGGCCACTGAGGTAAGCGCTCACACATGGAAGAGCACACTCAGGGGAGCCCTCAGTCAGGCGAGTCCACACTCAGGGGAGTGCACACTCAGAGTAGTCCTCACACAGGCGAGTGCACTGTCAGGTGAGAGCACACTCAGGGGAGCGCTCACTCAGGGGAGTGTACACTCAAAGGAGCACACACTCAGGGGAGTGCACACTCAGTGGAGTCCTCACTCAGGAGAGTGCGAACTAAGAGGAGTGCACACTCAGGGGAGTGCTCACTCAGGGGAGTGCACACTCAGGGGAGTCCTCCCTCAGGAGAGTGCACACTCAGGGGAGTGCACACTCAGGGGAGTGCTCACTCAGGGGAGTGCACACACTGGGGAGTGAACACTCAGGTGAGCACACAAACAGGGGAATGTTCATTCAGGGGAGTGAACACTCAGGGGAGTCCTCACTCAGGCGAGCGCACATTCAGGGGAGTGCCGACTCAGAGTAGTCCTTACTCTAGTGAGCGCATACTCAGGGGAGTGCACACTCAGGGGAGCGCTCACTCAGGTTACTGCTCATTCAGGGGAGTGCACACACAGGGGAGTCATCACTCAGACGAGTACCCCTCAGGAGAGCGCTCAGTCTGGTGAGTCCTCCCTCAGGCGTGTTCACACTCAGGGGAGTGCCCACTTAGAGTAGTCCTTACTCAGGTGAGCGCACACTCAGGGGAGCGCTCACTCAGAAGAGTGCACACTCAGGGGAGCGCACACTCAGGGGAGTCCTCACCCAGGCGAGTGCACACTCAGGGGAGTCCTCACTCAGAGGAGTGCGAACTAAGAGGAGTGCACACTCAGGGGAGTGCTCACTCAGGGGAGTGCACACACAGGGGTGTCCTCACCAAGGGGAGCGCTCACTCAGGGGAGTGCACAATCAGGTGAGCCCACACTCAGGAGAGTGCACACTCAGGGGAGTCCTCACTCAGGAGAGTGCGAACTCAGGGAAGTTCACTCCCTGGGAAGCCAACACCCAAGTGACTGCACATTCAGGGTAGTGCACACTCAAGGGAGTCCTCACTCAGGAGAGTGCGAACTCAGAGGATTGCACACTCAGGGGAGTGCTCATTCAGGGGAGTGCACACTCAGGGGAGTCATCACTCAGACGAGTACCCCCTCAGGAGAGCGCTCACTCTGGGGAGTCCTCACACAGGCGAGTTCACACTCAGGGGAGTGCACACTCAGGGGTGTCCTCACCCAGGCGAGTGCACACTCCGGTTAGTGCGCACTCAGGGGAGCGCTCACTCAGGGGAGTTCACACTAAGGGTAGCGCAATCTCAAGGGAGTACAAACTCAGGGGAGTGTAAACTTAGGGAAGTGCTCAATCAGTGGAGTGCACACTCAGGGGAGTCCTCACCCAGGCGAGTGCACACTCAAGGGAGTTCGCACTCAGGGGAGCGCTCACTCAGGGCAGCGAACACACTGGGGAGCGCACACACAGGGGAGCGCACACTTATGGGAGTGTACACACAGGGGAGTGCTCACTCAGGGGAGTCCTCACTCAAAAGAGTGCGAACTCAGGTGAGTGAAATCTCAGGGTAGCACACACTCAGGGGAGTGCACACTCAAGGGAGTCCTCACTCAGGAGAGTGGGAACTCAGAGGAGTGCACACTCAGGGGAGTGCTCATTCAGGGGTGTATATATTCAGGGGTGTGCTCACTCAGACGAGTGCACACTCAGGGGAATGCACACTCAGGGAGGCGCTCACAAAGCGGAGTGCCCACTCACGTGAGCGCTCACTCAGGGGAGTGCACACTCAGGGGATCAAAACGGACCAGAGCGGCTCAAACCGGTTTTGACCGGCTCAAACCGGACCAGACCGGCCCAACCGGATCAAACCGGACCAGACCGGCTCACACCAGCACAAACCGGACCAGACCGGCTTAGACAGGGTTTGACTGGCTCAAACCGAAGCACAGAGGCTCAAACAGGATGAAAACGGACCAGACCGGCTGTTAGACCAGCTCAAACATGTTTTGACCGGCTCAAACCGGACAAGATCGGCTCAAACCGGACTCAAACCGGAGCAGAACGGATCAAACTGGTGTTGACCGGCTCAAACCTGACTCAAACTGGACCACACGGGCTCAAACCAGTTTTGAACGGCTCAAACCCCACCAGACCGTCTGAAACCGGACCAGACAGGCTCAAACCGGTTTTGACCAGCTCAAACCCTACCAGACCGGCTGAAATGGGATGAGACGGCCTCAAACCGGTTTTGACAGGCTCAAATCGGACCAGAACGGCACAAACCTGTTTTGACCGTATTAGACTGGCTCAAACCGGTTTTTAGCGGCTCAAATCGCACCACACCAGCTCAAACCGGTTTTGACCAGCTCCAAATGGACTCAAACCATTTTTGACCATCACAAGCCGGACCAGACCTCCTCAAACCTGTTTGGACCGGCTCAAACCGGACGGAAAACATACCAGTCCGGCTCAAAGTGGACTCAAAGCGGACTAGACCGGCACTAACCGGTTATGACCGGCTCAAACCGCACTCAAACCGGACCAGACCATCTCAAACTGGTGTTTTCCGGCTCAAACTGCACTGAAACTGGACCAGACCGGCTCAGACCAGTTTGGACCGGCTCAAATAGGACCAGAGCAGCTGAAACAGGACGAGACCGCCGCAAACAGGTTTTGACCGACACAAACCCGTCCAGACCAGCTGAAACTGGACCAGACCAGCTCAAACCGGCACAAACCGGACCAGAACAGCTCAAACAGGTTTTGACCGGCTCAAACCAGACCAGACCAGCTTGAACCTGCTCAACCGAACCAGACTGGCACAGAAAGGCTGAAAGCGGGCCAAACCGGCTCAATCAGGTTTTGACCGTCTCAAACAAGACCAGACTGACTCAAACAAGACCACACCAGCTCAAACCGGTTTTGACCGGATGAGACCGGATTAAACCGGACCAGACTGGCTCAAACAGCATCAAACCGGAAAAGACCGGCCCAGACCGGCTAAAACGAAGCCAAATCGGCTCAAACCGGTTTTGACCGGCTCAAACCAGACCAAACCGGCTCAAACAGGTTTTGACCGGCTCAAACCAGAGCAGACTGGCTCAAACAGAATTTGACCAGATGAGACAGGATAAAACCGGAGCAGACCGGCTCAAACCGGATGAAACCGCACCAGACCGGCCCAGAACAGCTGAAGCCGGAGAAACCGCACCAGACCAACCCAGACCGGTTAAAACCTAGCCACAAACCGGTTTTGACTGGCTCAAACAAGGTCAGACCGGCTCAAACCGGTTTTGACCGGCTCAAACCAGACCAGACCGTCTCAAACCAGACCAGACCGGGTCAAACCGGTTTTGACCGGATGACACCGGATCAAAGCCAACCAGACCGGCTCACACTGGATCAAACCGGACCAGACAGGCCCTGACCAGCTGAAACCGGATCAAACCGGACCAGACCGGCCCAGACCGGCTAAAACTGGGCCAGACGGGCTCAAACCGGTTTTCGCCAGCTCAAAGCAGACCACACCGGTTCAAACTGGTTTTGACTGGCTCAATCCACTTTTAACCGTCTCAAACCGGTTTTGACCTGATTAGACCGGGTCAAACCGGACGAGACCGTCTCAGACAGGTTCGAATCGATTTTGACTGGCTTCAACCAGACCAAACCGGCTGAAACCGGTTTTGACTGGCTCAAACCAGACCAGACCGGCTCAAACCAGTTTTGACCTCCTCAAACCACACCAGACCGGCTAAAACTGGTTTTGACCAGATGAGACCGGATCAACCTGAATTAGACTGGCTCTGACCGGCTAAAATCGGAACAAACTGGACCAGACCAGCCCAGACTGCCTAAAACTGGGAAACAAACCGGTTTTGACGGGTTCAAACAAAACCAGACTGGCTCAAATCAGTTTTGACCGACCTGAGCCGGTTAAGATCGGCTCAAATCAGACCAGACCGGCTCAAACCAGACCAGGCCGTCTCATACCGATTTTGTGCCAAATCGGCTCAAACCGGTTTTGACCGGCTCAAACCAGACCAGACCGGCGCAAACAGGTTTTGACCTTCTCAAACCAGACCAGACCGGCTCAAACAGAATTTGACAGGATGAGACAGAATAAAACCGGAGCAGACTGGCTCAAACCAGATGAAACTGCACCAGACCGGCCCAGAATAGCTGAAGCCGGAGAAACCACACCAGACCGACCCAGACCGGTTAAAACCGATCCAAAAACCGGTTTTGACTGGCTCAAACAAGATCAGACCGGCTCAAACCGGTTTTGACCGGCTCAAACCAGACCAGACCGTCTCAAACCAGACCAGACCGGGTCAAACCGGTTTTGACCGGATGACACCGGATCAAAACGGACCAGACCGGCTCACACCGGATCAAACCGGAACAGACAGGCCCTGACCAGCTAAAACCGGATCAAACCGGACCAGACCGGCCAGACCGGCTAAAACTGGGCCAGATGGGCTCAAACCGGTTTTCGCCGGCTCAAACAAGACCACACCGGTTCAAACCGGTTTTGACTGGCTCAATCCAGTTTTGACCGGCTCAAACCGGTTTTGACCAGCTCAAAGCGGTTTTGACGGGATCAAACCGGACTCGACCATCCCAGACCAGCTGAAACCAGATCAAATCGGAGCAGACCGTCCCAGACAGGCTAAAACTGGGCCACAAACCGGTTTTGACCAGCTTAAACCAGACCAGACCGGCTCAAACCGGAGCAGACCGGCTCAAACCAGATTTGACCGGATGAGATCGGATGAAACCGGACCAGACTGGCTCAAACCGGCTCAAACTGCACCACACGGACTAAAATCGGATCAAACCAGACGAGACCGGCTCAAAAGGGATCAATCCGGACCAGACCGGCTAGACCCGCTAAATCCGGTTTTGTCCGGCTCAAACCAGATTCAAACCGATATTGACCGGCTCAAACCAGATCAAACCGGAGCAGACTGGCTCAAACCTGATCAAACTGGACCAGACCAGCTCAACCGGATCACACCGGACCATACCCGCTTAAACCGGATCAAACTAGAACAGACCACCTCAAACCGGCGTTGACCAGCTCAGACCCGACCAGTCCGGCTTAAACCAGACCAGACTGGCTCAAAACGGGTTTCACTGGCTTACTCAGGGGAGTGCACACTCAGGGGAGTCCTCACTCAGGAGAGTGCGAACTCAGAGGAGTGCACACTCAGGGGAGTGCTCATTCAGGGGAGTATACATTCAGGGGTGTGCTCACTCAGACGAGTGCACACTCAGGGGAATGCACACTCAGGGAGGCGCTCACAAAGCGGAGTGCCCACTCAAGTGAGCGCTCACTCAGGGGAGTGCACACTCAGGGGATCAAAACGGACCAGAGCGGCTCAAACCGGTTTAGACCGGCTCAAACCGGACCAGACCGGCCCAAGCGGATCAAACCGGACCAGACCGGCTCACACAGGCACAAACCGGACCAGACCGGCTTAGACAGGGTTTGACTGGCTCAAACCGAAGCACAGAGGCTCAAACAGGATGAAAACAGACCAGACCGGCTGTTAGACCAGCTCATACATGTTTTGACCGGCTCAAACCAGACTCAAACCGGAGCAGAATGGATCAAACCGGTGTTGACCGGCTCAAACCTGACTCAAACTGGACCAGACCGGCTCAAAGCGGTGTTGACCGGCTCAAACCGGACTCAATCCGGACCAGACCGACTCATACCGGCTTTGAACGGCTCAAACCAGACCATACCAGCTCAAACGAATCAAACTGGACCAGACCGGGTTAAACCGGATCAAACCGGACCAGACCAGCTCAAACCGGTTTTGACCGGCTCAAATCGGACGAGAGCAACACAAACCGAGATTGACCAGCTCAAACCAGACTCAAACAGGACCACACCGTCTCAAACCGGTTTCGAACGGCTCAAACCCGACCAGACCGTCTGAAACCGGACCAGACAGGCTCAAACCGGTTTTGACCAGCTCAAACCCTACCAGACCGGCTGAAATTGGACGAGACAGCCTCAAACCAGTTTTGACAGGCTCAAATCGGACCAGAACGGCACAAACCTGTTTTGTCCGTATTAGACTGGCTCAAACCGGTTTTTAGCGACTCAAATCGCACCACACCAGCTCAAACCGGTTTTGACCAGCTCCAAATGGACTCAAACCATTTTTGACCGTCACAAACCGGACCAGACCGCCTCAAACCTGTTTTGACTGGCTCAAACCGGACGCAAAACGTACCAGTCCGGCTCAAACTGGACTCAAAACGGACTAGACCGGCACTCACCGGTTATGACCGGCTCAAACCGCACTCAAACTGGACCAGACCGTCTCAAACTGGTGTTTTCCGGCTCAAACCGCACTCAAACTGGACCAGACCGGCTCAGACCGGTTTGGACCGGCTCAAATCGGACCAGAGCAGCTGAAACAGGACGAGACCGCCTCAAACCGGTTTTGACCGACACAAACCCGTCCAGACCGGCTAAAACTGGACCAGACCGGCTCAAACCGGCACAAACCGACACAGAACAGCTCAAACCGGTTTTGACCGGCTCAAACCAGACCAGACCAGCTTGAACCTGCTCAACCGAACCAAACCGGCACAGAAAGGCTAAAACCGGGCCAAACCGGCTCAATCAGGTTTTGACCGTCTCAAACAAGACCAGACTGACTCAAACAAGACCACACCAGCTCAAACCGGTTTTGACCGGATGAGACCGGATTAAACCGGACCAGACCGGCTCAAACCGCATCAAACCGGAAAAGACCGGCCCAGACCGGGTAAAACGAAGCCAAATCGGCTCAAACCGGTTTTGACCGGCTCAAACCAGACCAGACCGGCTCAAACCGGTTTTGACCGGCTCAAACCAGACCAGACCGGCTCAAACAGAATTTGACCGGATGAGACAGGATAAAACCGGAGCAGACCGGCTCAAACCGGATGAAACCGCACCAGACCGGCCCAGAACAGCTGAAGCCGGATAAACAGCACCAGACCGACCCAGACCGGTTAAAACCGAGCCACAAACCGGTTTTGACTGGCTCAAACAAGAGCAGACCGTCTCAAACCGGTTTTGACCAGCTCAAACCAGACCAGACTGTCTCAAACCAGACCAGACCGGGTCAAACTGGTTTTGACCGGATGACACCGGATCAAACCGGACCAGACCGGCTCACACCGGATCAAACCGGACCAGACAGGCCCTGACCAGCTGAAACCGGATCAAACCGGACCAGACCGGCCCAGACCGGCTAACACTGGGCCAGACGGGCTCAAACCAGTTTTCGCCGGCTCAAACCAGACCACACCGGTTCAAACCGGTTTTGACTGGCTCAATCCAGTTTTGACCGGCTCAAACCGGTTTTGACCGGCTGAAACCACTCCAGATCGGCTAAAACCGGTTTTAACCGGCTCAAACCGGTTTTGACCTGATTAGACCGGATCAAACCGGACCAGACCGTCTCAGACAGGCTCGAATCGATTTTGACTGGCTTCAACCAGACCAAACCGGCTGAAACCGGTTTTGACCGGCTCGAACCAGAGCAGACCGGCTCAAACCGGTTTTGATCGGCTCAAACCGGTTTTGACCTCGTCAAACCACACCAGACTGGCTGAAACCTGTTTTGACCGGATGAGACCGGATCAAACCGAATCAGACCGGCCCAGACTGGCTAAAATCGGATGAAACTGTACCAGATCGGCCCAGACTGCCTAAAACTGGGCCACAAACCGGTTTTTACCAGTTCAAACCAGGCCAGACCGGCTCAAACCGATTTTGATCGACCTGAGCCGGTTTTGAACGGCTCAATCAAGACCAGACCGGTTCAAAACCGGTTTTGACTGGCTCAATCCGGTTTTGACCGGCTCAAACCACTCCAAACCGGCTAAAACCGGTTTTCACTGGCTCAAACCGGTTTTGATCTGATTAGACCGGATCAAACCGGACCAGACCGGCTCAGACAGGCTCGAATCGGTTTTGACTGGCTTCAACCAGACGAAACAGGCTCAAACAGGTTTTGACCGGCTCAAACCAGACCAGACCGTCTCAAACCAGACCAGACCGGGTCAAACCGGTTTTGACCGGATGACACCGGATCAAACCGGACCAGACCGGCTCACACCGGATCAAACCGGACCAGACAGGCCCTGACCAGCTGAAACCGGATCAAACCGGACCAGACCGGCCCAGACCGGCTAAAACTGGGCCAGACGGGCTCAAACCGGTTTTCGCCGGCTCAAACCAGACCATACCGGTTCAAACCGGTTTTGACTGGCTCAATCCAGTTTTGACCGTCTCAAACCGGTTTTGACCGGCTGAAACCACTCCAGACCGGCTAAAACCGGTTTTAACCGGCTCAAACCGGTTTTGACCTGATTAGACTGGATCAAACCGGACCAGACCGTCTCAGACAGGCTCGAATCGATTTTGACTGGCTTCAACCAGACCAAACCTGCTGAATCCGGTTTTGACCAGCTCAAACCAGACCACACCGGCTCAAACCGGTTTTGATCGGCTCAAACCTGTTTTGACCTCCTCAAACCACACCAAACTGGCTGAAACCAGTTTTGACCGGATGAGACCGGATCAAACCGAATCAGACCGGCCCAGAGTGGCTAAAATCGGATCAAACTGTACCAGATCGGCCCAGACTGCCTAAAACTGGCCCGGAAACCGGTTTTTACCAGTTCAAAGCAGGCCAGACCGGATCAAAACTCTTTTGACCGACCTGAGCTGGTTTTCACCGGCTCAAACCAGACCAGACTGGCTGAAACCAGACCAGACCGGCTCAAACCAGTTTTGACCGGCTAAAACTGGTTTTGACTGGATGAGACCCGATCAACCCGAATTAGACTGGTTCTGACCGGCTAAAATCGGAACAAACCGGACCAGACCAGCTTGAACCTGCTCAACCGAACCAGACCGGCACAGACAGGCTCGAATTGGTTTTGATTGTCTTCAACAAGACCAAACCGGCTCAATCCAGTTTTGACCGTCTCGAACCGGTTTTGACCAGCTCAAAACAGACCAGACCAGCTCAAAACAGACCAGACCGGATCAAACCGTTTTTGACCAGCTCAAACCAGACCAGACCGGCTGAAACCAAACCAGACTGGCTCAAACCGGTTTTGACCGGCTCAAACCGGTTTTGACCTGCTCAAACCACACCAGCCCGGCTGAAACTGGTATTGACCGGCTAAAAACAGTTTTGACCGGATGAGACCAGATCAAACCGAATCAGACCGGCCCAGACTGGCAAAAATCACATCAAACCGGACCAGACCAGCCCAGACCGCATAAAACTGGGCCACAAACCGGTTTTGCCCGGTGCAAACCAGACCAGACCGGCTCAAACCGGTTTTGACCGACCTGAGCCAGTTTTGACCAGCCCAAACCAGAACAGACCGGTTCAAACCCGTTTTGATTCCCTCAATCCGGTTTTGACCGGCTGAAACCTGTTTTGACCGGCTCAAACCACTACAGACCGGGTAAAACCTGTTTTCAACAGCTTAAACCGGTTTTGACCTGATTAGACCAGCTCAAACCGGACCAGACCGGTTCAATGCGGTTTTGACTGGCACAAAACGGTTTTGAACGGCTCGAACGGGTTTTGACCGGCTCAAAGCGGTTTTGACCGACCTGAGCCGGTTTTCACAACCTCGAACCAGACCAGACCGGTTCAAACCGGTTTTGACTGGCTCAAACCACACCAGACTGGCTGAAAACGGTTTTGACCAGCTAAAACCGGGTTTGACCGGATGAGACCGGATCAAACCGAATCAGACCGGCCCAGACCGGCTGAAAGCGGGCCACAAAGCGGTTTTGACCCGCTCAAAACAAACCAGAAAGGCTCAAACCGCTTTTGACCGGCCTGAGATGGTTTTAGAACGGCTCAAACCAGACCTGACCGGTTCACACCGGGTTTTGACTGCCTCAATCCGGTTTTGACCGGATGAAACCGGTTTTGACCGGCTACAACGCGGGTTTTTGGTCGGATCAAACCAGACTCTACCGGCCCAGATGAGCTGAAAGCGGATCAAACAGGACCAGACCGGCCCAGACCGGCTGAAAGCGGGCCACAAAGTGGTTTTGACTGGCTGAAACCAGACCAGATAGGCTCAAACCGATTTGGACCGACCTGAGCCGGTTTTGACCAGCTCAAACCAGACCAGACAGGTTCAAATCCGGTTTTGATCGTCACAAACCGGTTTTGAACGGCTCGAACTGGTTTTGACCAGCTCAAACCACACCAGACCGCCTGAAACCGGTTTTGACCGGCTAAAACCGTGTTTGACCGGATGAGACCGGATCAAACTGAATCAGACCGGCCCAGACCGGCTAAAATCGGATCAAACCATACCCGACCGGCCCGAACTGCCTAAAACTGGGCCACAAACCGATTTTGACCGGTTCAAACCAGGCCAGACTGCCTCAAACCGATTTTGATCGACCTGAGCCGGTTTTGAATGGCTCAATCAAGACCAGACCGGTTCAAACCGGTTTTGACTGGCTCAATCCGGTTTTGACCGGCTCAAACCACTCCAGACCGGCTAAAACCAGTTTTCACTGGCTCAAACTGGTGTTGATCGCAATAGACCGGATCAAACCGGACCAGACCGGCTCAGACAGGCTCGAATCGGTTTTGACTGGCTTCAACCAGACCAAACCGGCTCAAACCGGTTTTGACTGGCTCAAACCAGACCAGACCGGCTCAAACCAGACCAGGACCGGCTCAAACCTGTTTTGACCGGGGTCAAACCGGTTTTGAACTGCTCAAACCACACCAGACAGGCTGAAACCGGGTTTTGACCGGCTAAAACCGGTTTTGACCGGATGAGGCCGGATCAAACCGAATCAGATGGGCACAGACCGGCTAAAATCGGATCAAACCAGACCAGACCGGCCCAGAAGGCCTAAAACTGGGCCACAAACCGGTTTTGACCGGTTCAAAACAGACCAGACCGGCTCAAAGCAGTTTTGACCGGCTCGAACCGGTTTTGACTGGCTCAACCCAGAGCAGACCGGCTCAAACCAGATCATACCGTTTCAAACGGTTTGGACCGGCTCAAAGCGGTTTTGACCAGATCAAACCGGACTCGACCGACCCAGACAGCTGAAACGAGATCAAACCGGAGCAGACCGGCCAGACCGGCTGAAACCGGGACACAAACCGGTTTTGACCGGCTCAAACCAGACCAGACCGGCTCAAACCGGTTTTTGACCGACCTGAGCCGTTTAGACAGGCTCAAACCAGACCAGACCGGCCCAATCCGGACCAGAGCGGTTCAAACCGGTTTTGACTGGATGACAACGCGTCAAACCGGACCAGACTGGCTCACACCGGATCGAACTGGCCCAGACAGGCCCAGACCGCTGAAACCGGATCAAACCAGACGAGAGTGGCACAGACCGGCTAAAACCGGTCCAGACTGGCTCAAATCGGCTTTGACCAGCTCAAACGAGACCAGACAGTTTCAAACTTGTTTAGACTGGCTCAATCCGGTTTTGACCAGCTCAAACCGGTTTTGACCAGCTAAAACCACTCCAGACCGGCTAAACGGGTTTTCCACGGTGCAAACCGTTTTTGACGTGATTAGACCGGGTCAAACCGGACCAGACCGACTCAGACAGGCTCGAATTGGTTTCGACGGACTTCAACCAGACCAAACCGGCTCAATCCAGTTTTCACCGGCTCGAACCTGTTTTGAGCAGCTCAAACCAGACCAGACCGCTCAAACCAGACCAGAGTGGCTCAAACCGGTTTTGACCTGCTCAAACCACACCAGACCGGCTGAAACCGGTTTTGACTGGCTTAAAACCGGTTTTGACCGGGATGAGGCCGGATCAAACCGAATCAGACGGGCCCAGAACGGCTAAAATCGGATCAAACCGGACGAGACCCGTCACAGAATGCCTAAAACTGGGCCACAAACCGGTTTTGACCTGCTGAAACCACACCAGACCGGCTGAAACGGTTTTGAACGGCTAATACCGGGTTTGACCGGAGGAGACCAGATCAACCAAATCAGACCGCCCCAGCCCGGCTACAATCCGATCAAACCGTACCCGACCCGGCACAGACTGCCTGAAACTGGGCCACAAACCGGTTTTGACCGGTTCAAAACCAGGCCAGACTGCCTCAAACCGATTTTGATCGACCTGAGCCGGTTTTTAATGGCTCAATCAAGACCAGACCGGTTCAAATCGGTTTTGACTGGCTCAATCCGGTTTTGACCGGCTCAAACCACTCCAAACCGGCTGAAACCGGTTTTGACTGGCTCAAACCGGTTTTGATCTGATTAGACAGGATCAAACCGGACCAGACCGGCTCAGTCAGGCTCGAATCGGTTTTGACTGGCTTCAACCAGACGAAACCGGCTCAAACCGGTTTTGACCGGCTCAAACCAGACCAGACCGGCTCAAACCAGACCAGACTGGCTCAAACATGTTTTCACCGTGTCAAACCTGTTTTGAACTGCTCAAACCACACCAGACAGGCTGAAAACCGGTTTTGACCGGCTTAAAACCGGTTTTGAACCGGATGAGGCCGGATCATACCGAATCAGACGGGCCCAGACCGGCTAAAATCGGATCAAACCGGACCAGGACCATGCCAGAATGCCTAAAACTGGGCCACAACCGGTTTTGAAACGGTTCAAAACAGACCAGACCGGCTCAAAGCGCTTTTGACCGGCTTGAACCGGTTTTGACCGGCTCAACCCAGAGCAGACCGGCTCAAACCAGATCATACCGTTTCAAACCGGTTTTCACCAGCACAAAGCGGTTTTGACCGGATCAAACCGGACTCGACTGACCCAGACCAGCTGAAACGAGATCAAACCGGAGCAGACCGGCCCAGACGGGCTGAAACCGGGACACAAACGGTTTTAACTGGCTCAAACCAGACCAGACCGGCTCAATCCGGACCAGAGCGGTTCAAACCGGTTTTGACTGCCTCAATCCGGTTTTGACCGGCTGAAACTGGCTTTGACCGGCTCAAACCACTCCAGAACGGGTAAAACCGGTTTTTTACCGGCTTAAAGCGGTTTTGACCTGATTAGACCAGCTCAAACCAGACCAGAACCGGTTCAATACGGTTTTGATCGTCACAAACGCGGTTTTGAACGGCTCGAATCGGTTTTGACCGGCTCAAACTGGTTTTGACCGGCTCAAAACACACCAGGCCGGCTGAAACTGGTTTTGACCGTCTAAAAACCGGGTTTGACCGGATGAGACCGGATCAAACTGAATCAGACCGGCCCAGACCGGCTACAATCCGATCAAACCGTACCCGACCGGCCCAGGACTGCCTAAAACTGGGCCACAAAACGGTTTTGACCGGTTCAAACCAGGCGAGGACCGGCTCAAACCGATTTTGACTGACCTGAGCCGGTTTTCACCGGCTCAAACCAGACCAGACCAGCTCAAAACCGGTTTTGCCCTGGCTCAAAGCGGTTTTGACCGGATCAAACCACACTCGACCAGCACAGACGAGCTGAAACCGGATCAAACAGGACCAGACCGGCCTAGACCGGCTGAAAGCAGGCCACAAAGCAGTTTTGACCGGCTGAAACCAGACCAGACCGGCTCAAAACCGGTTTTGACTGGCCTGAGCCGGTTTAGAATTGCTCAAACCACACCAGAGCAGCTCAATCCGGACCAGAGCGGCTCAAACCGGTTTTTTACCAGATGACAACGGATCAAAACCGGAGCAGACCGTCTCACACCGGATCAAACCGGACCAGACAGGCCCGGACCGGCTGAAACCGGATCAAACCGGACGAGACCGGCCCAGACTGGCCTAAAACCGGGCCAGCGACCCGGCTCAAACCGGTGTTGACCGGCTCAAACCAGACCAGACCGGTTGAAACCGATTTTTGACTGGCTCAATCCGGTTTTGACTGGTTCAAAACCACTCCAGAACCGGCTTATAAAACAGGTTTTCACTGGCTCAAACCGGTTTTGACTGATTAGACCGGATCAAACCGTCCCAGACCGGCTTAGACAGGCTCGAATCGGTTTTGACTGGCTCGAACCAGACCAAACCGGCTCAAACCGGTTTTGACCGGCTCAAACCAGACCAGACCGGCTCAAACCTGTTTTGACTGAGTCAAACCGGTTTTTGAACTGCTCAAAACCACACCAGACAGGCTGAAACGGTTTTGAACCGGCTGAGACCAGATCAAACCGAATCAGACAGGCCCAGACTGGCTAAAATCGGATCAAAACCGGACCAGACCGGCCCAGAATGCCTAAAACTGGGCCCACAAACCGGTTTTGACCGGTTCAAAACCAGACCAGACTGGCTCAAAGCGGTTTTGACCGGCTCGAACCGGTTTTGACTGGCTAAAACCAGAGCAGACCAGCTCAAACCAGATCACACCGTTTCAAACCGGTTTTGACCGGCTCCAAACGGTTTTGACCGGATCTAACCGGGACTCGACCGACCCAGAACCAGCTGAAACCAGATCAAACCGGAGCAGACCAGCCCAGACCAGCTGAAACCGGACACAAACCGGTTTTGACTGGCTCAAACCAGACCAGACCGGCTCAGTCCGGTTTTGACCGACCTGAGCCGGTTTAGACCGGCTCAAACCAGACCAGACTGGCTCAATCCGGACCAGAGCGGTTAAACCGGTTTTGACCAGATGACAACGGGTCAAACGGGACCAGACTTGCTCACACCGGATCGAACTGGCCCAGACAGGCCCAGCGCTGCTGAAACCGGATCAAACCAGATGAGAGCGCACAGACCGGCTAAACCGGGCCAGAGCGGCTCAAATCGGCTTTGACCGGCTCAAACCAGACCAGACAGGTTCAAACTGGTTTAGAATGGCTCAATCCGGATTGGACCGGCTCAAACCGGTTTTGACCAGCTCAAACTACTCCAGACTGACTAAAACCGGTTTTCAACGGCCCAAACCGGTTTTGACCTGATTAGACTGGGTCAAACCGGACCACACCGGCTCAGACAGGCTCGAATCGGTTTTGACTGACTTCAATCAGACCAAACCGGCTTAATCCAGTTTTCACCGGCTCGAACTTGTTTTGACCAGCTCAAACCAGACCAGACCGGCTCAAAACAGACCAGCCCGGCTCAAACCGGTTTTTGACCTGCTCAAACCACACCAGGACCAAGTGAAACCGGTTTTGACTGGCTAAAACCGGGTTTTGACCGGAGATGAGACCAGATCAAACCGAATCAGACCGGCCCAGACCGGCTAAAATCGGACCAAACCGGACCAGACAAGCCCAGACAGCTTAAAACTGGACCACAAAGCGGTTTTGAACGGTGCAAAACCAGGACCACACTCGGCTCAAACCGGTTTTGAGCGACCTGAGCCAGTTTTGATCAGCGCAAACCGGACCAGACCAGTTCAAACCGGTTTTGACTGCCTCAATCCGGTTTTGACCGGCTGAAACCGGTTTTGACCGTCTCTCAAACCACTCCAGATCATTTAAAACCGGTTTTCGGCGGCTTAAGCCGGTTTTGACCTGATTAGACCTGCTCAAAACAGACCAGACCGATTCTATGCGGTTTTGACTGGCACAAACTGGTTTTGAACGGCTTGAAACCGGTTTTTGACCGGCTCAAACCACACCAGACGGGCTGAAACCGGTTTTTGACCAGCTCAAACCACAGCAGACCGGCTAAAAACGGGTTTACACCAGCTCAAACCGGTTTTGACCTGAATAGACTGGAGCAAAGCGGACCAGACCGGCTCAGACAGGCTCGCATCGGTTTTGATTGGCTTCAACAAGACCAAACCGGCTCACACCGGTTTTGACCGGCTTGAACCGGTTTTGACCGGCTCAAACCAGACCAGACTGGCTCAATCCGGACCAGAGCAACTCAAACCGGTTTTGAACGGATGACAATGGATCAAACCAGAGCAGACTGGCTCACACCCGGATCAAACTGGCCCAGACAGGCCCAGACAGGCTGAAACCGGATAAAACCAGACGGAGAGCGGCACAGACCGGCTAAATCCAGGCCAGACCGGCTCAAACCGGTTTTGACCGGCTCAAACCAGACCAGACAGGTTCAAACCGGTTTTGACTGCTCAATCCGGTTTTGACCGTCTCAAAACCGGTTTTGACCAGCTCAAACCACTCCCAGAACGGCTAAAATCGGTGTTCAACGGCCCCAAACCGGTTTTGACGTGATTAGACCGGGTCAAACTGGACCAGACCGGCTGAGACAGGCTCGAATGGTTTCGACTGACTTCAACCAGACAAAACCAGCTCAATCCAGTTTTGACCGGCTCGAACGGTTTTGACCAGCTCCAAAACAGACCAGACCGGCTCAACCAACCAGACCGGCTCAAACCGGTTTTGACCAGCTCAAACCAGACCAGACCGGCTCAAACCAGACCAGACCGGCTCAAACCGGTTTTGACTGGCTCAAACCGGTTTTGACGTGTTCAAACCAAACCCAGACCGGCTGAACCGATTTTGACTGGCTAAACCGGCCCAGACAGGCTAAAATCGCATCAAACCGGACCAGACCAGCCCAGACCACCTAAAACTGGGCCAGAAACCGGTTTTGACTGGTGCAAACCAGAGCAGACCGGCTCAAAACGGTTTTGACCGAACTGAGCCGGTTTTGACCGGCCCAAACCAGACCAGACCGGTTCAAACCCATTTTGACTCCCTCAATCCGGTTTTGACCGGCTGAAACCGGTTTTGACTGGCTCAAACCACTACAGACTGGGTAAAACCTGTTTTCAGCGGCTTAAACTGGTTTTGACCTGATTAGACCAGCTCAAACCGGACCAGACCGGTTCAATGCGGTTTTGTCTGGCAAAAACCGGTTTTGAACGGCTCGAACCGGTTTTGACCGGCTCAATCCACACCAGACCGGCTGAAACCGGTTTTAAACCGGCTAAAACCGGGTTTGACTGGATGAGACCGGATCAAACCGAATCAGACTGGCCCAGACAGGCTAAAATCAGAACAAACAGTACCCGACCGGCCCAGACTGCCTAAAACTGAGACACAAACCGGTTTTGACCAGTTCAAACCAGACCAGACCGACTCAAACCGGTTTGACCGGCTCAAAGCGGTTTTAAACCGGATCAAACCGGACTCGACCGACCCAGACCAGCTGAAACGAGATCAAACTGGAGCAGACAGGCCCAGACCGGCTGAAACCGGGACACAAACCGGTTTTGACTGGCTCAAACCAGACCAGACCGGCTCAAACCGGTTTTGACCAACCTGAGCCGGTTTAGACCGGCTCAAACCAGACCAGACTGGCTTAATCCGGACCAGAGCGGTTCAAACCGGTTTTGACCGGATGACAACGGACCAAACCGGACCAGATTGGCTCACACCGGATCGAACTGGCCCAGACAGGCACAGACCGGCTGAAACCAGATCAAACCAGACGAGAGTGGCACAGACCGGCTAAAACCAGGCCAGACCAGCTCAAATCGGCTT